>NW_011494826.1:6441173-6441922 GCF_000754665.1 Bison bison bison | reverse complement strand
TTTCTTGAAGAGATCTCTAGTCTTTCCCATTCTGTTGTTTTCCTCTATTTCTTTGCATTGATCACTGAGGAAGGCTTTCTTATCTCTTCTTGCTATTCTTTGGAACTCTGCATTCAGATGCTTATATCTTTCCTTTTCTCCTTTGCTTTTCGCTTCTCTTCTTTTCACAGCTATTTGTAAGGCCTCCCCAGACAGCCATTTTGCTTTTTGGCATTTCTTTTTTGGGGGGATGGTCTTGATCCCTGTCTCCTGTACAATGTCACAAACCTCATTCCATAGTTCATCAGGCACTCTATCTATCAGATCTAGTCCCTTAAATCTATTTCTCACATCCACTGTATAATCATAAGGGATTTGATTTAGGTCATACCTGAATGGTCTAGTGGTTTTCCCTACTTTCTTCAATTTAAGTCTGAATTTGGTAATAAGGAGTTAATGACCTGAGCCACAGTCAGCTCCTGGTCTTATTTTTGTTGACTGTATAGAGCTTCTCCATCTTTGGCTGCAAAGAATATAATCAGTCTGATTTTGGTGTTGACCATCTGGTGATGTCCATGTGTAGAATCTTCTCTTGTGTTGTTGGAAGAGGGTGTTTGCTATGACCAGTGCATTTTCTTGGCAAAACTCTGTTAGTCTTTGCCCTGCTTCATTCCATATTCCAAGGCCAAATTTGCCTGTTACTCCAGGTGTTTCTTGACTTCCTACTTTTGCATTCCAGTCCCCTATAATGAAAAGGACATCTTTTTGAG
>NW_011494826.1:6429326-6441073 GCF_000754665.1 Bison bison bison | reverse complement strand
TTCTTGGCAAAACTCTGTTAGTCTTTGCCCTGCTTCATTCCATATTCCAAGGCCAAATTTGCCTGTTACTCCAGGTGTTTCTTGACTTCCTACTTTTGCATTCCAGTCCCCTATAATGAAAAGGACATCTTTTTGGGGTGTTAGTTCTAGAAGGTCTTGTAGGTCTTCATAGAACCATTCAACTTCAGCTTCTTCAGCGTTACTGGTTGGGGCATAGACTTGGATTACTGTGATACTGAATGGTTTGCCTTGGAAACAAACAGAGATCATTCTGTCATTTTTGAGATTGCATCCAAGTACTGCATTTCAGACTCTTTTGTTGACCATGATGACTTCTCCATTTCTTCTGAGGGATTCCTGCCCGCAGTAGTAGATATAATGGTCATCTGAGTCCGCCCTGGGATTTCTTTGGAAGGAATGATGCTAAAGCTGAAACTCCAGTACTTTGCAAAGAGTTGACTCATTGGAAAAGACTCTGATGCTGGGAGGGATTGGGGGCAGGAGGAGAAGGGGACGACAGAGGATGAGATGGCTGGATGGCATCAGTGACTCGATGGATGTGAGTCTGAGTGAACTCTGGGAGTTGGTGATGGACAGGGAGGCCTGGTGTGCTGTGATTCATGGGGTCGCAAAGAGTCGGACACGACTGAGCGACTGAACTGAACTGACTGACTACTCTTCCACTAAGACATCACTTCTAGGGCTGGTTGCTCCAGTCCTTGGAATTCTTTCTGTCTGCTTCCCATTACCTTCTGTGTCTTTGCATTTGAATATTCTTCAGGACAGTTGTGGTCCACCTGCATTGTTTAGGATAGTTACTGTGTTATGTAAGAAGCAGTGTTTACTGAGGGAGGTCAACTGCATGCCAGGAAATGTGGGCTTGGCATGGTCCTGTTATTTAACCCATAGAACTTTGCAAGTAGGCTTGATTATCAACAGCAGACTGATAAGAAACAGACCAGATGTTAAGTAAGTTACTCAAGGTAACTTCCCCAGGAAGTAGCAAAGATGCATGTCCTGTTTCTTTTTATTATTTCATTGCACCATTAACTTACATTAACAACCTCTCTTATACTTACTGCCTCAGCCACATGCCGCCTTGTGAATTAAAGAAGTACTACTTCCTTTCTGAAAACATTTAAGCATTAAAACATTAACATTAAATGTTTGAATCTTTCCCCACCCCAAGAATTCTGCTGGTAGTGTGAAATGTGATTGCCTTTTTACATTGTTGATCTACTGCTTAACTTTAGTACCTAAATATGACTATGTACCTGTTCCATTATAAGGATTGAACAAGACAATATATATAAAGGACATATAGAATAGTGTCTGGAATATAGTAAGAGCTCAAGTGTTAGTTGCTCTTATATAGACAAATACAAATACAAGCAAATTCTTATATATGAAAATAAACATATATAACGTATGTACAGTCAACTAATGTTTGACAAGAAAGTCAAGAGTACTTAACTGAGAGAAGATAAAAAAAAAAATGGATAGCCACATGCAGGAATAAAAGAGAAAAACTAGACTCAATCATAACCCATAAAACTTATCTCAAATAGATTAAAGACTTAAACATAAGACTGAAACCATAAAACTCCTAGGAGAAGACATAAGGGAAAACCTCCTTACCTTGTCTTGGCAACAATTTTTGAAAATGATACCAAAAGCCCAAGCAACAAGAGCAAACGCATGGGACTGTATCAAACTAAAAAGTTTGTGCAAGGCAAGAGAAACAGTCAACAGAATGAAGAGGCAGTCTACAAAATGGGGGAGAATATTTGCAAACCATGTATCAGAGAAGGGGTTAATCTCCAAAATATATAAGGAATTCATACAACTCAAAAGCGGGAAGACTAATACCCCAATGAATAGATAGGCAGAGGACCTGAATGGACATTTTTCCAAAGACGGACACTTGGCCAATGGGTAGATGAAAAGATGCTCAACATCACTAATCATCAGGGAAATGCAAGTCAAAACCACAATGAGATATCACTTCACACCTGTTTGAATGACTGTCGTCAAAAAGACAAGAGGTAACCAGTGTGGGCAAGGTTGAAGAGAAAGGACCCCTTGTGTACTGTTGGTGGAGATGTGAACTGGTGCAGCCCCTATGGGAAGCAGTATGGAAGATGCTCAAAAAATTAAACGTTTAAGTAACATATGACTTAACAATCCTAGCTTCTGGGTATGTATCGAAAGGTAAAGAAGTCACTTTTCTGAAGAGAAATCTACACCCCCATGTTCACTCAGCATAATTTCCAATAACCAGAACATGGAAACAGCCTCGGCGTCCACTGATAGAATGGGTAAAGAAAGTATGGTGTGTGTGTGTGTGAATATGCAAGGAAATACTCAACTATAAAAAAAGAAATATGCACCAACAATCTGTGTATAATATCCTCAACCTGTTTTTTTCACACCCAGATTTATCCATACATTCTTCCATATCATTATATTTAGGCTTCCTATAGTTTTTTTCTTCTTAGAGCTGCTGCTGCTAAGTCACTTTAGTCGTGTCCGACTCTGTGTGACCCCATAGACGGCAGCCCACCAGGCTCCCCTGTCCCTGGGATTCTCCAGGCAAGAACACTGGAGTGGGTTGCCATTTCCTTCTCCAATGCATGAAAGTGAAAAGTGAAAGTGAAGTCGCTCAGTCGTGTCTGACTCTGTGCGACCCCATGGACTGCCGCCTACCAGGCTCCTCCGTCCATGGGATTTTCCAGGCAAGAGTACTGGAGTGGGGTGCCATTGCCTTCTCTATCTTAGAGCTGCACAGTATACTCTATTCAGTTAATATGTTTAACCATTCCCTTGTTGATGAATATTTATGTTGTCTTCTTGCTATTACAAATAACAATGTGGAGGGCAGTGGTATACATACCCTTATTCATGAGACTTGATTGTCTGAACCTACACATAGAAATTTACATTTGTCTTTTTCAGAATATTTTATCTTGTTAGATTTGACCTGTTTTTATAATGTCTTGTTATTGGATAGATTTTGACGCTTTCAGTGGCTTCACTGACTTTCATTTTGCTTCATTTTTGTTATTGTAGTCAACCACCTCTCCATTACATCTTGAAAATTTTGGATTTAAAAAAAAAAGATTGAATTCAGCAAAGATTAGGACAGAATTCTATAGTTGCCACCAGAGGGCTTCTGTTAGGTCGAAACTGATCTTCTAAGCATAGTCACTCACCCAGTTATATTTTCTAACATTTCTCCACTGTATGCATAAAAATGTCATTACAGACCTTATCAGATGCCTTTATGAAATCCTGTTAAGAAAGTAGTCATTTAGTGAGTCATCTTTGCTACCCAGTCTGGAAGGATGCTACTTTACTCTCTATTTGGGGAAACTTGAAATATAAACAACAGATGTCTATAATTTGGGAAATGTCTGAAAAACATCTAAAAATGCCCACAGTTTCATTGCACACACACAACAAGTATGAATGCTATTTTGATTCACTTAGGCTAGCTGCCACAGAACTGACATCAGTGTTGATGCTCCATTTGGAAACTTTGCAAGATCAAATTTAATATAATCGGTTAAGATGTATTTTCAGAATATTGGGTTGATTTAGACCATTAAAAGCAGTTGCATGAATGTGAAATAGAGTACAAAAATAATTTTGAGTCTCTTCTATGCTATTAGTATGCAGCAAACATGGCATATGAGCCAACTAAAAATGAGGCTGCACTGAACATAGTAAACAATGAGAACATGAAGTTCTGTGCACATTTTTATTCATCCTTCAGCTCTTTAAGACTTTAGAGGTTAGAACCACATACAGAACCTCATTTGAACCTTTCAAAAGCTCTGAAGTGACAGAATACAGATCATTCTTCCCATTTTCTCTAGTCGAAGGAAGTGAAGCACAGAGAAATAAAATAACTGCCCAGCAGAAGGAGCAGTTCATTCTGATCATCAAGAGAGACTTGGAAAGCTTCACACAAGAGATGGCCTTTAACCAGGGCTTATTCTGTTAAGGGGTGATTTGTGCAAAGGGGTGTCCAGGCCTAGCAGCCAAGGTGAGGAGGTGTGGAAGAAGCCCAGACCCCAGGAGGGTCTGGAAAATAGAGGGAAGGCCGGTGACTGGCACATACCAGGAGGTTGGCCTGAAAGGGTGATGCAAGGTCAAACCCTGGACCATCCTGAATGCCTGGCTCAGGAATTTGGAGCTGTGTCCATCACAGTGGAAGCTGACTGAAAGGATGAGAGGACTAGGAACAGAGTGGAGACCCGAGAGAGCTGTTGCTGCTACCTATTATTCTGAGGCTTAGTTGTTTGAAACTCACAACAGTTGGTTAGGTGCCCACAGGAGAGCTGGTCACTGCTAGTGGTCTGTGATCACAGGACCAGTTTGTAAGAGAGTCTTCCTCTAAGCAAATACCTCCTAAGCGTGGCTAATTGCCAATTCAAAAATGAAATGCTCACTTTTCTCTCCCAGCTGTTGCCTTGAGTTCAGTGTCCATGCTTTACAGGGCCGTTCATGGGAAGGCTTGAGTACTTTTATCAGTTCATCCCTCTGGTTATTCTGTGACGTGGCCATGAGAGATGGATTACTTGATGCTCAAAAGTGTTTCCTGGTTTCAGAAGATTGATATGGGCATCTTTGACTTGCCAGAAATTCCTATATGAGAAGTCTAAGTTTAAGAAATCAACATCTAAAAAAAAAAAAAAAAACAACAACATCTACTGGAATCCAAACAATAGGGAGCATTTACTCTGTCCCAGGCCACGGGGGTGTGGGAAGAAAGAAAAGTTCACAACCCTGGCAAGTTCATTGTCTCCATTTGTTAATATCATTTACTTAGGTTATTACACATTTGTCTATGGCAGTGCTTGCTTTTTCTTGTTTGCAAGTCTTGTCTCTATGTGTGCCTTCCCCTCCCCCAACATACCTTTTTCCCTCATTCTGTCTACATCCTGCCGTGTCAGCATCCCACTCAGGGACCACTTCCTCCCAGAATCCTCATCCAGCTCTTTCCAGCCCACAGTGAATTTAATTCAACACATTCTTTCGGAGCAATCTATTAGGTGCATGGTCCTATGTGAGTAACACAGGAACAAGAACTGTGTCTAACTCAGTTTTTATAACCTCGGCACTAATTTTGGTGCTAGACATATAATCAGGGCTCCAGGGTTGTCTTGCAAGGAAGTAAGGGGCCCCTGTTCCCTTGAGGAGGCAATATGTAGACACACACCCAAAACCACACAGGGGGATTTGCGGCACGCGCATGGCCTGTGTTCAGTTCTGTGGGAATTCAGAGGGTCGAGACTGGAAAGAGGGCGGAGAGCGTGTTCCCACTGCTCTGTCCATTAGTGTGTGTGCAGTGACTCATTCAGTCACAGGTCGCTGAGTGCCCGCTGTGGTCACCAGCTGTTCTGGGCCATGTAGATATGTGAACCTTGATGTCATGCTTTTGGGGTGGGTGAAGCATTTCTGGGAGATTTGTTTGACTCCTGTGAACAGACTAGATTAGAGGGATGTTTTACACAGGGGAGTGGGGTAGGTCTCATGTTCTCCAGGGAACAGAAGGCCCCTTCACTTGCAGGACTTGGAGCAGCCTGTCTTCCTTTCCGAGGATGCTCTAAGTAGGGTTTATCCCACCCCAGCTGTAGTACTATGTGCTCTGCCCAGACCTCGGCTTCTGACTTGTTTCCAGTGGCCACCAGCCTTGGCTGGACTTGGGGAGTGCTGTCTGTTGTGCTGTGGGCTTTAAGGAAAGCCTGGGCCATCCTGGAAGCATTGCTAACACACTGCCAGACAAGTCAATCCTGGAAGTTATTAGTGGTCTCTAGATTAGGTTCTTTAAATGCAAAGCCTGGATAATGGTTTTTCGAGGAATTGCTGTCAGAAGAAAAGATAAGGAAGCCAGGGGAGCGGGAGAGCCAGAAAAGAACCTGAGAAAAGGTGCTGTTATCCAACGTCTAGCCTCAGCCTGGTCCCTGCAGAGCCCTGAAGGATGGGTCCACAGTCACCAACTTTTCTGTTAGTCACGGGCTGCAGGCTGCTCTTGGAGAAAGAGCATCCTCTTCCAGGCATTTCTGAACTAGGTGGTCAAAAAGGGACCTTCCCCAGAAAAGGGTTCGGTTGGGAACCATCAGTGGCCCACACTCAGCTGTCCACAGTCCCCATGGGGGCGGAGAGGGAGGTAGTGTGCTGGCCCTGCGAAGTCACTGACAGGCTCCCTTCTTAGGCAGAAGTTGACACGTGTACTTCTTAACCTTTCTGTGCCTCTTAGCATCACACTTGGAATTACCCTCCTAGCAAGATAGTGGCATAATCTTTGTACAGAGCTTTGAAATAAAAAAGTCAAGTTTATTTTCTTACTTTGCGTTATCCTGGTAAGTAGGATAGTTATTGATGGCTTTACAGTTGAGAGCATTGTAATTTGGTAGTGACTTAAGGTCAAGTCCTGGCTCAGATGGTAAAGCGTCTGTCTACAATACGGGAGACCTGGGTTCAATCCCTGGATCGGGAAGATTCCCTGGAGAAAGAAATGGCAACCCACTCCAGTACTCTTGCCTAGAAAATCCAATGGACAGAGGAGCCTGGTGCAGGCTACTGTCCATGGGGTCGCAAAGAGTTGGACACAACTGAGCAACTTCACTTCCTAAGGTTGAGTAGCAGTATTTTCACAGGGTACTGTTTCAGCCTTGCAGGAATTCTCTAAAGTGGCTGTTGTTGTCCCCAGGAGTTGCGACACAGGGAGGTTGTGTGATGTATTCTCGGCTGCTGTGCAGTGGACTGTCCTGTGTGAGTGAGTTGAGTTCAGTCACTCATCAGGCCTCCCTGTCCATCACCAGTTCCCAGAGTTCACTCAAACTCATGTCCATTGAGTCAGTGATGCCATCCAACCGTCTCATCTCTGTTGTCCCCTTCTCCTCCTGCCTTCAATCTTTCCCAGCATCAGGGTCTTTTCCAACGAGTCAGTTCTTCATATCAGGTGGCCACAGTATTGGAGTTTCAGCTTCAGCATCAGTCCTTCCAGTGAATAGTTAGGACTGATTTCCTTCAGGATGGTCTGGTTGGATCACCTTGCTGTCCAAGGAACTCTCAAGAGTCTTCTCCAACACCACAATTCAAAAGCATCAGTTCTTCGGCACTCGGCTTTCTTTATAGTCAAACTCTCACATCCATACATGACTATTGGAAAAACCATAGCTTTGACTAGACAGACCTTTGTAGGCAAAACAATGTCTCTGCTTTTTAATATGCTGTTTGGGTTGGTCATAGCTTTTCTTCCAAGGAGCAAGAGTCTTTTAATTTCATGGCTGCAGTCACCATCTGCAGTGGTTTTGGAGCCCCCCAAAATAAAATTTATCACTGTTTCCATTGTTTTTCCATCTATTTGCCATGAAGTGATGCAAACAGATGCCATGATCTTAGTTTTCTGAATGTTGAGTTTTAAGCCAACTTTTTCACTCTCCTCTTTCACTTTCATCAAGAGGCTCTTTAGTTTTTCTTTGCTTTCTGCCATAACCGTGGTGTCATCTGCATATCTGAGGTTATTGATATTTCTCCCGGCAGCCTTGATTCCAGCTTGTGCTTCCTCCAGCCCAGAGTTTCTCATGATGTTCTCTGTGCATAAGTTAAATAAGCAGGGTGACAATATACAGCCTTGATGTACTCCTTTCCCAAGTTAGAACCAGTCTGTTTTTCCATGTCCAGTTCTAACTGTTGCTTCTTGACCTGCATACAGATTTCTCAGGAGGCAGGCAGGTGGTCTGGTAGTCCCATCTCTTTCAGAATTTTCCACATTTTGTTGTGATCTCTCCTGTGTAGACCACCGGTTTTGACTCCACACCCTGCTTCAGTCCCATCATACCCTGCAGCCTCTGCTATTTAGGCAAAACCAAGTCCAAGACCTAAGTTTTTGACACCTACAGTTCCTGAAAAGAGGTCTCTAAGCATAAATGAAGGGAACTATTGGATGTGACATTCTAAGTGTTAATTGTTTAAAGCTAGCATTGAGTAGTATCAGGATAGCCTGACAAAGCTCTGGAGTTGCCACAGCTAGAGTATCTGCGGACATGATACTTCAGCTGTTTGGTTTATATTCATCTTGTGCTCCTGCCTAGATGGACATGATGGCCTGAGCTTCCACGCATTGTGTACCGTAATTCTCTTGGTTTTGTTCATAGTGAGGCATACATGTGTGAGGAGGTAGAACTTCCAGATTTTTTAATTAAATTTAAGAATAACACAGGGAAATAATGTCTCAGGCGTCTAGAATGCTTGAGAGGTTTGGGTATTCTGGTTCAAGAATTGACTCATTTGGCAAAGACCGAGCACTCTCTGTGCCAGACATCATGTAACTAAACAGTAAGGAGCTGACACTTTATAGACAAGTCAGTCATCACCCTAGCACAGGGGGAGTCAAGTAGCCAGACTTGAAAAAATGATGGTTTGGCCTTTAAAATTAGTTTCATAGTGAATGGGTTGCATACCACTGTTTTAAAGTAAGATTTCCCAGAGCAAAAATGTTCCTACACCATGTTCATTAATACAGCCAAGTCTTTACTGGAACATCTGTTGGACCTAAATTTCTATAATGCAGTCCCTTCACTTGCCAAGTCAACAGGCTTTGAAAGAGGTCTTAGAAAACAGGATGGTAATGCTTTTCATGTGATAACACATCTAGCTTGTAACATATTATGTGTATTGGTGGTCATGATGAAGTCACCTGGGGTTACACGAAACAAAAAGTATCATTCACTTCAGAATAAAACTAATCAGAAATTCAAAAGCAGGTTGATTCTGGAGAAAGGGGGTATCCAGAAAATATTGATTGAGATCTGATTGAAAATACATGTAAACTTCAAGTTGTCTCTGTATCTTTTAGCAAAGACTTTATTTTGAGGCTGACTTTTTGTTTTAATTTAACACAAATTGTAGTTAGAAAGCAAAAACTTTAAAACTTCTTGGGCAGTAACTAATACATAGACTTAATGAAATCACTCTTTAACCTTGTCTGTAAATTCTTAAATAACAAAAAGATTTTATCACAGGTAGGTTTTAGATAGGTCTCACCTCCTTAATCTCATATGCTCTGATTAATATAGGTCATACCTGTTAAAGTATAGATTTCAAGTATATGTAGCTTTCATCCTTATGTTTATAATAGTGCATACTGCTAGAAGGTGCCAGGTGCCTGAATATTTCTATAGGATGCTCTGTGTTCTTAAATACTGTTTACTTTGGCAAGCATTAGAATATATAGTGTTGTTTTTTCTTTCAGAATATGAATTTGAGCATTTCTTTCTTAATAATTGCTTGGATATACATAGCTGCTGCTGCTGCTAAGTCACTTCAGTCGTGTCCGACTCTGTGTGACCCCAGAGACAGCAGCCCACCAGGCTCCCCCATCCCTGGGATTCTCCAGGCAAGAACACCGGAGTGGGTTGCCATTTCCTTCTCCAATGCATGAAAGTGAAAAGTGAAAGTGAAGTCACTTAGTTGTGTCTGACTCCTAGAGACCCCGTGGACTGCAGCCTACTAGGCTCCTCTGTCCATGGGATTTTCCAGGCAAGAGTACTGGAGTAGGGTGCCAGTGCCTTCTCCAGGATATACGTAAAGCTCTATTTTAATATTATCTGGTGAACATCAAGGGCAAATAGGATATGATTTAACCAAAATTAACTATATAACAAATATGTGTGTTTTCTTCTTTTATAGGAGAGATACCTACCATATTAATGAATAGATGTATACATTGTCTTATAAAGTAGCTGTGTCCTTTGTATCCCAGGAAAACACACAATTCACAGCTACTTTATAAGATGATGTGTACTTATAAGTTATTTGCTCTTTATTTTATTTTTTTTAATTTAATTTTATTTTTTTTAAACTTTACATAATTGTATTAGTTTTGCCAAATATCGAAATGAATCCGCCACAGGTATACATGTGTTCCCCATCCCGAACCCCCCTCCCTCCTCCCTCCCCATACCATCCCCCTGGGTCGTCCCAGTGCACCAGCCCCAAGCATCCAGTATCGTTCATCGAACCTGGACTGGCAACTCGTTTCTTACATGATATTTTACATGTTTCAATGTCATTCTCCCAAATCTTCCCACCCTCTCTCTCTCTCCCACAGAGTCCATAAGACTCTTCTATACATCAGTGTCTCTTTTGCTGTCTCATACACCGGGTTATTGTTACCATCTTTCTAAATTCCATATATATGCGTTAGTATACTGTATTTATGTTTTTCCTTCTGGCTTACTTCACTCTGTATAATAGGCTCCAGTTTCATCCACCTCATTAGAACTGATTCAAATGTATTCTTTTTCATGGCTGAGTAATACTCCATTGTGTATATGTACCACAGCTTTCTTATCCATTCATCTGCTGATGGACATCTAGGTTGCTTCCATGTCCTGGCTATTATAAACAGTGCTGCGATGAACATTGGGGTACACGTGTCTATTTCCCTTCTGGTTTCCTCAGTGTGTATGCCCAGCAGTGGGATTGCTGGATCATAAGGCAGTTCTATTTCCAGTTTTTTAAGGAATCTCCACACTGTTCTCCATAGTGGCTGTACTAGTTTGCATTCCCACCAACAGTGTAACAGGGTTCCCTTTTCTCCACACCCTCTCCAGCATTTATTATTTGTAGACTTTTGGATCGCAGCCATTCTGACTGGTGTGAAATGGTACCTCATAGTGGTTTTGATTTGCATTTCTCTGATAATGAGTGATGTTGAGCATCTTTTCATGTGTTTGTTAGCCATCTGTATGTCTTCTTTGGAGAAATGTCTATTTAGTTCTTTGGCCCATTTTTTGATTGGGTCGTTTATTTTTCTGGAGTTGAGCTGTAGGAGTTGCTTGTATATTTTTGAGATTAGTTGTTTGTCAGTTGCTTCATTTGCTATTATTTTCTCCCATTCTGAAGGCTGTCTTTTCACCTTGCTAATAGTTTCCTTTGATGTGCAGAAGCTTTTAAGGTTAATTAGGTCCCATTTGTTTATTTTTGATTTTATTTCCAATATTCTGGGAGGTGGGTCATAGAGGATCCTGCTGTGATGTATGTCGGAGAGTGTTTTGCCTATGTTCTCTAGGAGTTTTATAGTTTCTGGTCTTACGTTTAGATCTTTAATCCATTTTGAGTTTATTTTTGTGTATGGTGTTAGAAAGTGGTCTAGTTTCATTCTTTTACAAGTGGTTGACCAGATTTCCCAGCACCACTTGTTAAAGAGATTGTCTTTAATCCATTGTATATTCTTGCCTCCTTTGTCAAAGATAAGGTGTCCATATGTGCGTGGATCTATCTCTGGGCTTTCTATTTTGTTCCATTGATCTATATTTCTGTCTTTGTGCCAGTACCATACTGTCTTGATAACTGTGGCTTTGTAGTAGAGCCTGAAGTCAGGAAGGTTGATTCCTCCAGTTCCATTCTTCTTTCTCAAGATCGCTTTGGCTATTCGAGGTTTTTTGTATTTCCATACAAATTGTGAAATTATTTGTTCTAGCTCTGTGAAGAATATTGTTGGTAGCTTGATAGGGATTGCGTTGAATCTATAAATTGCTTTGGGTAGTATACTCATTTTCACTATATTGATTCTTCCAATCTATGAACATGGTATATTTCTCCATCTATTAGTGTCCTCTTTGATTTCTTTCACCAGTGTTTTATAGTTTTCTATATATAGGTCTTTAGTTTCTTTAGGTAGATATATTCCTAAGTATTTTATTCTTTCCGTTGCAATGGTGAATGGAATT
>NW_011494826.1:6427605-6429226 GCF_000754665.1 Bison bison bison | reverse complement strand
CAATGGTGAATGGAATTGTTTCCTTAATTTCTCTTTCTGTTTTCTCATTATTAGTGTATAGGAATGCAAGGGATTTCTGTGTGTTGATTTTATATCCTGCAACTTTACTATAGTCATTGATTATTTCTAGTAATTTTCTGGTGGAATCTTTAGGGTTTTCTATGTAGAGGATCATGTCATCTGCAAATAGTGAGAGTTTTACTTCTTCTTTTCCAATTTGGATTCCTTTTATTTCTTTTTCTGCTCTGATTGCTGTGGCCAAAACTTCCAAAACTATGTTGAATAGTAATGGTGAAAGTGGGCACCCTTGTCTTGTTCCTGACTTTAGAGGAAATGCTTTCAATTTTTGACCATTGAGGATAATGTTTGCTGTGGGTTTGTCATATATAGCTTTTATTATGTTGAGGTATGTTCCTTCTATTCCTGCTTTCTGGAGAGTTTTTATCATAAATGGATGTTGAATTTTGTCAAAGGCTTTCTCTGCATCTATTGAGATAATCATATGGTTTTTATTTTTCAATTTGTTAATGTGGTGTATTACATTGATTTGCGGATATTGAAGAATCCTTGCATCCCTGGAATAAAGCCCACTTGATCATGGTGTATGATCTTTTTAATGTGTTGTTGGATTCTGATTGCTAGAATTTTGTTAAGGATTTTTGCATCTATGTTCATCAGTGATATTGGCCTGTAGTTTTCTTTTTTTGTGGGATCTTTGTCAGGTTTTGGTATTAGGGTGATGGTGGCCTCATAGAATGAGTTTGGAAGTTTACCTTCCTCTGCAATTTTTTGGAAGAGTTTGAGCAGGATAGGTGTTAGCGCTTCTCTAAATTTTTGGTAGAATTCAGCTGTGAAGCCGTCTGGACCTGGGCTTTTGTTTGCTGGAAGATTTTTTATTACAGTTTCAATTTCCGTGCTTGTGATGGGTCTGTTAAGATTTTCTATTTCTTCCTGGTCGAGTTTTGGAAAGTTGTACTTTTCTAAGAATTTGTCCATTTCTGCCATGTTGTCCATTTTATTGGCATATAATTGTTGATAGTAGTCTCTTATGATCCTTTGTATTTCTGTGTTGTCTGTTGTGATCTCTCCATTTTCGTTTCTAACTTTGTTGATTTGATTTTTCTCCCTTTGTTTCTTGATGAGTCTGGCTAATGGTTTGTCAATTTTATTTATCCTTTCAAAGAACCAGCTTTTGGTTTTGTTGATTTTTGCTATGGTCTCTTTTGTTTCTTTTGCATTTATTTCTGCTCTAATTTTTAAGATTTCTTTCCTTCTACCAACCCTGGGGTTCTTCATTTCTTCCTTTTCTAGTTGCTTTAGGTGTAGAGTTAGGTTATTTATTTGACTTTTTTCTTGTTTCTTGAGGTGTGCCTGTATTGCTATGAACTTTCCCCTTAGGACTGTTTTTACCGTGTCCCACAGGTTTTGGGTTGTTGTGTTTTCATTTTCATTCGTTTCTATGCAAATTTTGATTTCTTTTTTGATTTCTTCTGTGATTTGTTGGTTATTCAGCAGCGTGTTGTTCAGCCTCCATATGTTGGAATTTTTAATAGTTTTTCTCCTGTAATTGAGATCTAATCTTACTGCATTGTGGTCAGAAAAAATGCTTGGAATGATTTCT
>NW_011494826.1:6415158-6427505 GCF_000754665.1 Bison bison bison | reverse complement strand
TTGTATCGTTTAAAGTTTGTGTTTCCTTGTTAATTTTCTGTTCAGTTGATCTATCCATAGGTGTGAGTGGGGTATTTAAGTCTCCCACTATTATTGTGTTATTGTTAATTTCTCCTTTCATACTTGTTAGCATTTGTCTTACGTACTGTGGTGCTCCCGTGTTGGGTGCATATATATTTATAATTGTTATATCTTCTTCTTGGATTGATCCTTTGATAATTATGTAGTGACCTTCTTTGTCTCTTTTCACAGCCTTTGTTTTAAAGTCTATTTTATCTGATATGAGTATTGCTACTCCTGCTTTCTTTTGGTCCCTATTTGCATGGAAAATCTTTTTCCAGCCCTTCACTTTCAGTCTGTATGTGTCCCCTGTTTTGAGGTGGGTCTCTTGTAGACAACATATGTAGGGGTCTTGTTTTTGTATCCATTCAGCCAGTCTTTGTCTTTTGGTTGGGGCATTCAACCCATTTATGTTTAAGGTAATTACTGATAAGTATGATCCCATTGCCATTTACTTTATTGTTTTGGGTTCGAGTTTATACACTGTTTTTGTGTTTCCTGTCTAGAGAATATCCTTTAGTATTTGTTGGAGAGCTGGTTTGGTGGTGCAGAATTCTCTGTTTTTGCTTGTCTGAAAAGCTTTTGATTTCTCCTTCATACTTGAAACTTATAAGTTATTTGTGTACTCTAGGTACTAGAGATAAATCAATGAACAGCATAGAAAAAGTTCTTACCTTTTAGAAATTACTTTGTGATATGAGCTAGGAGGAAGACAGTATACAAATAAAATAAATATCAACTATTGAGTGTTCAAGAAAAATAAGATTTTCAGGAACTAAATTGGAGTACAACTCATATTTAATGTTACTAGGAGTATTATAATTCAAGAAAATGAATTGCTTAAGTTTAAAATTGTCATCACTTCAAGTATACCAGATTCTACCCCTGGCCCCCAGATTTCTAACTGTATACAAAAAAGAGTTTTGTTTCTACCCGTCAAGAATTATCTCCTACAGAAACTTTCTCTCTGCCCTTGTTGTAGACAATGAAACATTGGGCAGAATATATTAAATAACTGTTTGCAAACATTGGACCATAGGCAGCTCAGTGCTGTGATCTCTAAAAGAAGGGAAATGAATGAGATAACCCCCACTCCCATCCTGATGGCCTGAAGGCAGTTTCCAGGCCCAATCACAGAGATGAAGAACCGCACAGCTCTGTGAGCTTACTGAGTTGAAGAACCAGGTATTACAGGTGAGGCAGCTAGATTTGGGGAAGGAGAATCCAGAGATGGGGGCTTCCTAGGGAGGAAGAACTCCTGATAGCTACAGAGGATGAAGCCCATGAGCCCCCAGGGAAGCACTGCTTTGCTCACCTGTGGGGTAAAAGTCCACAGGGTGGGAAAAAAGCCACTGGAAATCAGTGGGTTAAACCACTTCTGTAGCTCACAAAGGTCTGGAGATTAGTTCATGTTCCCACTTGCAGAGTAGAGAGATTTCATAATACAGGGGAAATAGGATAGAGTCTATAGCAGAATAGGAGATAATGAGGCTAAATGATCCCTAGGTCAAAGTCTGCCCTGAACTTGCACTAACAAAGCTTACAAGCAAGCCCTGAGAGAGAAAACTGATCCAAAGTTAGCATAACTGCTTGCCAGAACAAGTTCAGCACCTTTTAACAAAATTCAGTACCCCAGAACATGAAAATAACAGTGTCTGGCATCCAATCCAAAATGATCAGAAAGGCAGAAAAGTAGCAAAATTATGACGTTTACTGAGACAAGAGTGGTGAGAATCAACCAACAGAAACAAATCCAGAAATTATAGACAGAATTAACAGATAAGAATGGTAAAACAACTGCAATAGTTCTATTTCCTGTGATCAAGAGTGTAGAGGAAAACAAAGACACGTTGAGAAAAGGAATGGAAGTACAAAAAAGGACCCAACTGAAACTTACAAAGTGAAAAATGAAGTGTTTAAAGTGAAATACACACTGGTTGAGGTCAACAGCATTTTAGAAACTGAAGAAAAGGTCACTGAGCTGGAAAACATAGCAATATAAAATATTCAATAGAAGGAAAACAGCTGAAAAAACAATGAAGAGAGCCACAGCTAAAATGTAGAAAAATACCAAGTGGACTTAAA
Organism: Bison bison bison; assembly: GCF_000754665.1. Lineage (NCBI taxonomy): Eukaryota > Metazoa > Chordata > Mammalia > Artiodactyla > Bovidae > Bison > Bison bison. Next base: position 6,425,360 of record NW_011494826.1, on the reverse strand, counting down.
TATGCTTAATTGGTGTTTTAGAAATATAAGAGGAGAGAAAGAAAGAAAAAAATGATCAGACACACTACTATACATAAAAATAGATTAAGGAGCTGCTGTATAGCATAGGGAACTCTACTCCATGCTCTGTAATAGCATATATGGGAAAAGAATGTGAAAAAGAGTGAATATATGTATATATTCACTGTGCTGTATATTTGAAACTAACATAACATCATAAATCAACTGTACTTCAATAAAGTTTTTAAATGGTCATTTTCCCCCCAAATTTAATGAAAATGAAAAACCCAAGATCCAAAATGTTCAGTGAACCCCAAGGAGAAGAAACACAAGGAATACTACAGTAAGACTTATCACAGGCAAATTGCTGAAGACTGATATAATAAAATCTTGAAGGCACCCAGAGAAAGAGGAGGCAATATGTTAAGGGGAACAAAAATAAGAATGGAAAAACAAAACAAGAAAATTTACCAGAAATGTTGCGAAACCAAAAGACAGTGGGTTGACATCTTCAAACTACTGGAAAGGAAGGAGGAGGAGGGAAAGAAAAAAAAGAGACTCTCAACCTAGAATTCTATACCTAGCACAAATATCTTCCAAAAATGAAAAGACCCATTTCAAACAAACAGAACTAAAATAGTTATCAATAGCACAACAATAAATGTTAGATTTTTAGGCTGCAAAAAAGTTACCAGAGGGAAATTTGGATTTGCACAGAGTACTCTGAACACAGTAAAAATAAGGATAAATATAAAAGACATTTTTATAGTCTCTTCAGAAAATAATTAACAGGTTAAAGCAGAATTAATAATAATACACAGGGTTTATAAGGCTTCTTTGCTGGCTCAGTGATAAAGAATTCATCTGCCAGTGCAGAAGATATGGGTTTAATCCCTGGGTCAGGAAGATCCCCTGGAGAAGGAAATGGCAATCTACTCCTTCTAGCTCAGCTGGTAAAGAATCCACCAGCAATGTGGGAGACCTGGGTTCCATCCCTGGGTTGGGAAAATCCCCTGGAGAAGGGAAAGGTTGTGTACTCCAGTATTCTGACCTGGAGAGTTCCATGGACTGTATAGTCCATGGGGTCACAAAGAGTCAGACACGACTGAGCAACTTTCACTTTCCTCCCCAAACACTTTTATTCTTGCCTGGGAAGTCCCATGAACAGAGGAGCCTGGCGTACTGCAGTCCATGAGGTTGCAAAAGAGTCAGACACAACTTAGTAACTGAGAAAAACAACAATAACAGGGCTTATAATATATGGAGAAGTCAGATATATGACAGTGACATCAAGGGCAGGAGGGAGGAATTGTAAGATTTCTGAATTGTTTATCCCAGGATTTCAGGGTTGGTTTGTTATTCAAAAATTAATGTATTTCTTTATGTCTCCTGCCATATTCATGAATTGGAAGGTATTATTGACATATCAGTTTTCCCCAAAAAATTGATCTAAAGATTCAACACAATTTCAGTCGAAATTTCAGATTGTTTTTTTTTTGTAGAAAAAAAATTAAAATGCAAACTTACCATATGTAAAATAAGAAATACATGTTATTCTCTGCCCCCCAGTTCCTGCTAATTATTTTATCTTGACCTCATTTTCTGATATAGTGCTCCTGAGCAATAGTGTTTGCTACAGAGTTTGTATTGTAAATCCCTTGGAATGTCCTGGGTGATAAGAGTATCATTTGTTCTGGCAAAGCAAAGGCAACTCTTGGTGGGCTCCTGGATGCAGGGTGGTTACCAGAGTGACCAAGCCATGATGAGAAATTTGGAACTTTCAACCCCAAATCCCCATTCTCCAGAGAAGTGAGAGGAGCTGGAAACTGGGTTAATAATCAGTCACGCCTACATGATGAAGCCGTCATAAAAAGTGTGAGGTTTGGAGAGTTTCTGGGTTGGTGAACACATCTATGTATTGGGAGGATGGCACACCCTAGCTCCATGGGGACAGACCTCCTGTGTGTGTAACCCGTCCAGACCTCTCCCTGTGTGTTTTCATCTGGCTGTTCATTTGTATCCTTTAAAACATCCTTTGTAATAAATCAGCAGTAGTGAGTAAATTCTTCTTGGGTTCCATGAGCCACTCCAGCAAATTATCAAATCCAAGACAAAGGTCATGCAAACCTCAATTTATAGCCAAATTGGACAGAACGTGTGAGGAACCTGGAGGCTTACTATTTGTAATATCTAAAGTGGGGAGCACTCTTATGGAACTGAGCCCTTAACCTCTCGGGTCCATGCTAACTCCAGACAGTTAGTGTCAAAATTGCATGGTGTAGAAAATTCACACTTTTGGTATCGGGCATGTTGTGAGAAGAATTAGAAAAATAGCAGAAAACAGTTTTCCCCCTGCTCATCTTCTGGTCCAGCAGTCCTTTCCTAGGTATTTACCTAGGAGAAATGAAAACAATATCCACAGCCTTGTTTGTGATAGCCAAAAACTGTAAATAATGTGAATACCCACTAACTGACGAATGGATAAGCAAATCATTGTCTACCCATACTGTGGAATATCACTAATAAAAACGAACAGGCTACTTGTACACATAATGTAGACAGATATCAAAAAGCCTTTGGTAATTTAAAGAAGTAGGTTGTTGGTCTAGGGGTGTGATTCTCACTTTGGGTGCGACAGGTTCTGGGTTCAGATCCCAGCCGAGCCCAGAGGTTTGGGCTTCCCAGGTACCACTAGTGGCAGGGAACCCTCCTGCCAGGGCAGGAGGTGCAAGAGATGTGGTTTCTATCCCTGGAATTAAGCCAGATACAAAGGACTACAGATTAAGTGAAAACACATTGTTTTCATTTATATGATACTTTAGAAAAGACGTAACTATCATGACAGAAAGCAGATCAGTGCTTATTGGGGCAGGGGAAAAGAGAATTGGCTACAAAGAGTGATGAGGGAACTATTTGGCTTGCTAGAACTGTTCTGTATCTTGATTGAAGAGATGGTTACATGACTGTATTTATTTGTCAAAACGCATCAAATTGTGCACTTAAAATTGGTAAACTTTTTAAAATGTAAATTATACTCAGAGCTGATTTTTAAAAGTATGTGAAACAGATTTTCATAAACAAAATTTGAGGGTTTGATGATACTCCTAGTGTGAGTAAATAGTATGATGAGTACCTCAAGAAGCCAACACAGTCTTATGCTGAAGCTGTACAAGCAGGGTTGCCTGCTTGCTCTCATCAGCCCATATGTAGATTGTTATGTTCTGTTATGGATATTTCAAAATGAATGTAAAGAGACAGGTCTGTGTTCAAATTAGGATAGCCAGGAGAGGAAAGGGATTTGAAGTCATGTGTTTTGAAGGAAAAACAGAAGTAATGAAAGATGTTTCACCAAGTGAAGGAATACTGAAGGTGAGGTACAAACTGCCTGTCTCTACATATTTGAGGGTCTCTTGTATGGGGACTGGAGACTTTTGTTTGTTTGTTTTTTACCTGAATGTTCTGACTACAGGGAAATAGATTTCTATACACCACAAAGCTTTCCAGACTATTCAAGTTCAACACTTATTTGGACTAGATGGTATTGATAAGAGTGGTATGCTGTCAAGGAGATTCTAGAAACTTCTGAACAATATGCCTTTCTTTCAACTTGTGTTAATAATTGTAACCTATAACCCTGTGATTGCACAGATGATTTATATGCATTGTCCTCCCTGATTTCTGCTTCTTAATCTCTCTGCCCCAGTTTTGATCATCTCTTGTTTTTGTAACTCATTCTTAACATTTTATTTGCATGATGCCATACTTTTCTGGTTCTCATTGTCACTTATGGTTCTTTGTTCCTAATAATGGAAAGATTTGATAGGTCACTGAACTGCACTGCTTTCGAAGTGATTTGCCAGACTATGATCTCATAAATCATATATGATTATGAAAGTTGATATAAATGCCCTCCCCCAAAGTTGGAAATTGTTTTTCTATAAAGCAATGAAGTGTAATGAAGAGAGTTTGCAGTACAGTGTAGGCTCACTCATTTCACTAAGGAAATAACCTACTCTCCCCAAGTCAGTTTTCTTATTTCACAAAATGGGGACAGTTATGTTTACATTGTAGTGGCTGTGTGTGCCAGATGATCAAGTAAAATAATATGCACAAGAATGCTCTACCTTGAAAAAGCACTGTATATGCAGAAATCATTACTAGGTTGGTTATTAAGGTGCAGATGTTTCTTATTTTACAAATCTATTTTGAATTTCTTTTTTTAGAGTTGTACTCAAGCAGAGAATTTTATGCATGTTGATTGCTAACCTAATTGAATTTAACATATAAATATATGGCTGAAGGGTGTTGACTTTCCTAGTACCATAAATGAGACTTGCTCTGGTCACATAGGTTATTCTTGAGAAGTTGCTTTGATAGGTAGCATCTGTAGGGTTGGGTTTCCCAGGTGGCTCCGTGGTAGACTCTCTTGGCTCAGAATCTGTCTGCCTAGCAGGAGACTTGGGTTTCCCAGGTGGCTCCGTGGTAGACTCTCGTGGCTCAGAATCTGTCTGCCTAGCAGGAGACTTGGGTTTGATCTCCGTCGGGAGGATCCCCTGGAGAACGAAATGGCAACCCGCTCCCATATTCTTGTCTGGGAAATCCCATGGACAGAGGAGTCTGGCAGGCTTCAGTCCATGGAGTCACAAAGAGTCAGGTACAGCTTAGTGACTAAACAACGACAGTCTGTAGGGTTTCCCCCTCAGCATAGGCTTCATCTACTAGATAGCAACACATTTGTTTGTTGAATATATTTATATTCTGTCTCTTCCCCAAAAGTATTAGAGACAGGGCTGTGTTTTGTTTTGTTTTTTTTAATTAGAGTGTAGTTGTTTTACAATGTTGTGTTAATTTCTGCTGTACAGCAAGGTGAATCAGTTATACATATACATAAATCTGCTCTTTTTTAGGTTTATTTCCCATTTATGTCACCACAGATCATTGAATAAAAGCTGGTTTATTTTAAGCAGCAGTCTGCAGGCAAAGTCCTTAGGCAGATCTGTCCCTTCATCTGTCTTCCTTTAGCTGGACAGCGAGTGTAATAACACAGCATTGACCCTGCTCATTTTTAGCTGCAGTTCTCAGAGTTTCCTTCCACAGCATCACCCAAGGAATACACATTGTGTTGTCTACTGCATGGATAGATCAGTGGTAGTAATCTTATTGACTTAATAATCAAATAAGATCTGATTCCCCAATGCATTCAATATCAAGCCATTTTACTTTCCCATTGATTTCTTATGTAAAAATGGAGTATCTATAGATTTTTCACATCAAACTGTTTTCTCCGTGATGTCCCTTACCCCCTATTCTTGTCCTTTAGCCCTTAATTTCTGAAGGAATGTAAACAATTTTAATAATAGCTGAGGTTGGGTAGAGGATGGTAATGATACTTCTCCCTGTTATTATTGTTTTTCAGTCACTGAGTCATCTGACTCTTTGCCAGTACACCAGGCTCCCCCTCCACTATCTCCTGGAGTTTGCTGAAATTCATATTCATTGACTCGATGATGCCATCCAACTATCTCATCCTTTGTTGTCCTCTTCTCCTCTTGCCCTCAAATCTTTCCCAGCATCAGGGTCTTTTCCAGTATGTCAGCTCTTTGCATCAGGTGGCCAAAGTATTGGAGGTTCAGCATCAGTCCTTCCAATGAATATTTAGGGTTGATTTCCTTTAGGACTGACTGGTTTGATCTCCTTGCTGTCCAAGGGACTCTGAAGAGTCTTCTCCAGAACTACAATTCAAAAGCATCAATTTTTCAGCACTCAGCCTTCTTTATGGTCCAACTCTCATGTCTGTACATGACTACATGGAATGTGTCCTTAGAATGGAAAGTGGCATGCTGTGCCACTGCTTTCCTGTTTTACCAGATTTGTAAGGTTTTTGTAATATGCAGAAGGACTCCATTAGTTAGTGTTGGGGCTGACCGTCAAACTGACTTGCTCCTGACCTGACATTCTTTCCACTGTCACATTACATCCCAGTGCTGTCATCCCCATTTGATTCTTCTATTATATAATATCCCTGATTTCTTTGGATGATATTCTTACCAAATATAGCCAGATTGTAAAAGTCTTAAGATAGAATATGCACAGAGGAAAACATTTTCGTGTACAAGATCTTTTATCCATTTTTATCCATGACACATTTCATCTGGGGGTTGTCTGAAAGGTTATTGCACTATGCTAGATGCTTAGATTCTTTTGCCCAAGGGCTTCATCATCTAGTGACCCAAGATTTCTTTACTTCCTCCAAATTTATTTTATACAAATATTGTTAAACATGCTTGAACTCAAGATGTAGAATTTTTATAACCCCTCACTGAAGAAATTACTAGAAGACAAATTTCAGCCAAATAGGAGGTGAGTGGAGAATTGTTGGCAAAGAGACTAACACCTAAATGTTGAATTAAATACTTTCTGTAGGACTCAGTTCAGTTCAGTCGCTCAGTTGTGTCTGACTCTCTGTGACCCCATGAATTGCAGCACGCCAGGCCTCCCTCTCCATCACCTACTCCCAGAGTTCACTCAAACTCATGTCCATCTAGAATAAAGTAAAAGTGCCTTGTCACAGAACAGAATGTAAATGTTATAAATTCTACAATGTAGAAATAACAAATAATAAAAGATGAGAGAGGCAGAGGAGAAAAGGTGGAAAGTGTATGCATGCTAATATCCTCAGATTTTATAGCTGGGAGATAAAAACTATCATTTAAAACAGAAAGATATAAGTATATTCAATGTTTTTTTTCAAAAGCAAACAGCAGTAAACATTGTAAAATCAATTAAAAGTGTGTGTGGGAGGATGGTAGAGAGGAAATGAAAATATTCTCATTTATCATTGCCCTTATTAGAGAGTTAATGAGTGCAACCATATTTATATAGTTATATACATAAAAGTAACACAAGGAAAGAAATATAACCCTTCTAAGCAATCATATAAAATACAGAACATAAGGCAAAGAAAGCACAGGCCATAATCTGCAAGATTTTTTTAAGACACTACAGAAGCTCAGAAGTTGAATTTTTAAAAAAAATACCACTTACAATAGCATCAAAAATGGAAAATACAGTTGACCTTCATTATTTGCAGGTGCCATATTTGCACATTCACTTACTAGAATTTATTGGTAATCCCAAACCAATACTTATGGCACATTCACAGCCATTTGTAGGCATGTGCAGCATATGGTGAAAAATTTGAGTTGCCACTTGAGGTTGAACAAGGTGACACTCTGCATGTTGGACAATGAATTATTTGTGAGAAGTATATATTAAACCAGGCACCTTAACAGAAACCCATATAAAACAAGGTTATATGTTGATCAACTGACAAAAATGTTGTGACCCAAGACTCACAGGGGCCTTATCCTGCATTTCTCCTAGGTATTCACAAATTCCGTGTTTGTCACAACTTTATAGAATATAACTCTGGTGAATAACAGGAATGAACTGTACTTAAGGATGAAGCTAACAAAAGATGTGCAAGACTTGCACACTAAAGACTACAAAACATTGCTATGAACCACATCTCCAAATATATGAAGGGAAAGTCTGTGTGTTCGTAGATCAGAAAATTCAGTGTTGATTTCAGTTCTTCCCAACTTGATTTGTAAATTCAACACACTCCTTTTCAAGATTCCAACAGACTTTTAAAAAAAAGAAACTAATATTTACTTGAAAATGCAAAAACCTAAAAATACCAAATGTTTTGAATAAGAAGAACAGAATTGGAATACTCACCCTAAGTGACTTCAAGACTTTTTTTGGCCATGCCACACGGCATGTGGGATCTTGGTTCCCCAACCAGGGATCATATCCACTCTTAACCACTGGACTGCCAGGGGAGTCCCTTTCAAGACTTTTTTTAAGCTATAATAATTAAGATAGTGTGGTATTAATATAAAGATATATAAATAGATCAACAGAATAGGGTCCAAAAATAGGCCTGCACGTATATGGACAACTGATTCTCAATACAGGTGCAAAGGCAACTTAATTGAAAAAGATACCCTTTTATACAGGTGATTCTGGACCATATGCAGAAATACAAACTTCGATCCATTCCTTTTATCATGTAAAAAAATTAGCTTAGGATGAATCATAGACCTAAATATAAAACTTCTAAAAGGTGAACCGTGAACCTCCAGATGTTCAAGCTGGTTTTAGAAAAGGCAGAGGAACCAGAGATCAAATTGCCAACATCCGCTGGATCATGGAAAAAGCAAGAGAGTTCCAGAAAAACATCTATTTCTGCTTTATTGACTATGCCAAAGCCTTTGACTGTGTGGATCACAATAAACTGTGGAAAATTCCGAAAAAGATGGGAATACCAGACCACCTGACCTGCCTCTTTAGAAACCTGTATGCAGGTCAGGAAGCAACAGTTAGAACTAGACATGGAACAACAGACTGGTTTCAAATAGGAAAAGGAGTACGTCAAGGCTGTATTTTGTCACCCTGCTTATTTAACTTATATGCAGAGTACATCATGAGAAACGCTGGGCTGGATGAAGCGCAAGCTGGAATCAAGACTGCCGGGAGAAATATCAGTAACCTCAGATATGCAGATGACACCACCCTTATGGCAGAAAGTGAAGAGGAAATAAAAAGCCTCTTGATGAAAGTGAAAGAGGAGAGTGAAAAAGTTGGCTTAAAACTCAACATTCAGAAAACGAAGATCATGGCATCTGGTCCCATCACATTATGGGAAATAGATGGGGAAACAGTGGAAACAGTGGCTGACTTTATTTTATGGGGCTCCAAAATCAATGTAGATGGTGATTGCAGCCATGAAATAAAAGACACTTACTCCTTGGAAGAAAAGTTATGGCCAACCTAGACAGCATATTAAAATGCAGAGACATTACTTTGCCAACAAAGGTCCATCTAGTCAAGGCTATGGTTTTTCCAGTGCTCATGTATGGATGTGAGAGTTGGACTATAAAGAAAGCTGAGTGCAGAAGAATTGATACTTTTGAACTGTGGTGTTGGTGAAGACTCTTGAGAGTCCCTTGGACTACAAGGAGATCCAACCAATTCATCCTAAAGGAGATCAGTCCTGGGTGTTCACTGGAAGGACTGATGTTGAAGCTGAAACTCCAGTAACTTAGTCCACCTGATGCGAAGAGCTGACTCATTTAAAAAGACCCTGATGCTGGGAAAGATTGAGGGCAGGAGGAGAAGGTTTGACAGAGGATGCTATGGTTGGATGGCATCACCGACTCGATGGACATGAGTTTGAGTGAACTCAGGGAGTTGGTGATGGACAGGGAGGCCTGGCGCGCTATGGCTCATGGGGTTGCAAAGAGTCAGACACGACTGAGCAACTGAACTGAACTGAAAAGGACACATAGAGAAAAAACTGTTTGTAATTTTGGATTAGGCAAAGATTTCTTAGACCAAACTAGATTTGTAAAAGAACAAATTGATAAAGATTGAAAACTTCTGCTCTTTGAAATTGTTCATAAAATGAAAAGGATACACCAGACAGAAAAATTTGCAAATCATACTTATGATAAAGGATTTGTATTCAGAATATATTATATAGAGTTATAGAATTCTATATTAAGAAAATAACCTGATTTTTTAATAGGCAAAAGATTGAACATTTTACCAAAAAAAGATAAAATATAGATGGCAAATTAACACATGAAAAGATTCTCAGTGTCATTATTCATTAGAGAAAAGCACAATGAGATACCACTTTGCACTCATTGAGAAAAGCACAATGAGATACCACTTTGCACTCATAGGGACAACTGAAATGAAAAGATGACAATACCAAGGGTTGGCAGAATGTGGAACAATTCCTTGCTGATGGGAATACAAAACAGACAACCAATTTGGAAAACAGTTTGGCAGTTTATTTAAAAGTTTAACAACACCTACCATATGTCCAGCTATTCCACTTCTAGATATTTGACCAAGAGAAATGAAAGGATATGTTTATACAAACACTTGGACATAAATATTCATAACAGCTTTATTTGCAGTAGCCAGAAACTAGTAACCTGGTATCCATCAACGGATGAATGGATGAACAAAATTATAGTATATTCCTATAAGAGAGTACTGCTCAGCAAAGAAGTAATGAACTGTTGATACATGCAACAACACAGATCAATCTAAAAAGGATGATGCTAAATAAAAGAAGCCAGATTTAAAAAATAGTACATAATGTAAGATTTCAGTTCTATAGAATG
>NW_011494826.1:6392960-6415058 GCF_000754665.1 Bison bison bison | reverse complement strand
CTAATGTCTATAGTGATAGAAAACAAATCCTTGGCTGCCTGGGCATGAGGAAGTGGTTGGAAAGGAAAGATGAATTGCAGAGGTGCATGGTGAGGAAGTTTCGGTAGGTTATTGATAGGTGCATGATTTTGATGATGATGATGGTTTTATCATGTAGAGAAATGACTCATTGAAAAAGACCCTGAGGCTGAGAAAGACTGAAGGCAGTAGGATAAGGGGAACAACAGATGACAAGGTGGTTGGATGGCATCACTGACTCAATGGATGTAAGTTTGAGCAAGCTCTGGGAGATGGTGAAGGACAGGGAAGCCTGGTGTGCTGCGGTCCATGGAGTCGCAAAGAGTTGGACACGATTGAGCAACTGAACAACAAAATGTGTCAAAACTTATCGATTTGTGCATTTATTTATTATGGCTGAACTGGATCTCCGTTGCACCTGGGCTCCTCATTGGGGTACATGGGCTTTCTCTAGTTGCAGCACGTGGGCTTCTCTAGTTGTGGAGCACAGGCTCTAGAATGAGTGGGCTCACTCGTTGCAGTGTGCCAAGTTCTCTGGTTGTGGCACACAGGCTCTCTAGCTGTGGCAAATGGGCTTAGTTGCCCCGCAGCATGGGGAATCTTAGTTTCCTGACCAGGGATCAGACTTGTATCCCCTGCATTGGAAGGCAGATTCTCCACCACTGGACCACCGGGGAAGTCCCTGTACATTTTAAATAGATGCAATTTACTGTCTTAATTAGACCTTAGTAAAACTGTTTCTGTAATAAAAGGCAACAGCAGTAATACAAGCAGAGTAAAGATATATCTTGTATCTATCGATAAATGTAAATATTCTAAACTTACATATTAACAGAATTGGATCACATAGAAAAATGTGATCCAGTTATAGGCTATATATAAAACACATCTAAAACAAAATTATTTAGATTTGTGGTAAGATTATGGAGCATATCAAAGAAATGCAAACAAAAAGAATTGAAGTTGCATCTTAATATTAAAAAGGATTGAATTTAGAGTAAAAAAAAATGTATTAACTCAAAGAAAGTTTCTGTATAATGAAAAGGGATGTAACCCAATGAAGGCCTAAGAGTTGTGATCATTATGTAGCAAATAACAGAATCACTTTCTCTAAACAAAATGTGCAGAAAATACAAGGAAAAAAACATTTTGCATGGTATGCACGTATTATGACTTTTATGTGCTAAAAATAGAAAACTTATCTTTACAACCACTTACTACTGTTCAAATAAGTGTTCAAGTAATATTTTTAATCATAAGTAAAATCATAAATGTACTAAAAAATGGAAAATTGTTCACTTTATTTGGGATTGAGGAAAGCCTTACTAATTATGAGGTAAAAATTTGGAAACCATTAAAAAAATAGATGTATCATTTGATAAACTTCTAAAAAGCATGTTGTTCGGTTAGTCACTTAGATGTGTCTGACTCTTTGTGACCCCATGGGGTGTGGCCTGCTAGGCTCCTCTGTCCATGGAATTATCCAGGCAAGAATACTGAAATGGGTTGCCATTTCCTTCTCCAGAGATCTTCCCAACCCAGAGATTGAACCCGGGTCTCCTGCGTTGCAAGCAGATTCTTTACAGTCTGAGCCCCCAGGGAAGTTCATTAAAGTCAGAATCCAATTGAGTGGGGTAATTGGCAACTCTTATCACAGACAATGGGGATAATAATGTAAACAGTACCTATAAATCAAAAAGAAAAAGACCAGTAACCCAAAAGAATAATGGACAGAAGATATAAACAGTTCATAGTAAAGAAAGAGGGATGACTTTTAAGCACTTTAAAACATGTTCAGCTTCAGTAATGATAACAGAAATGCTTAAAGGCCACTTTTCACATATCCTACAATACAGACACATGCACTTAAACTCTCTGTGTTGGTGAGGGTGGGGAAAATACACTCTCAAATACATCTGATGAGAATTTAAATTGGTATAACTTCTAGGCAAAGTAGTTTGACAGTAACTATCAATATTAAAAGTGCACATTTGATCCAGCAATTTTCTCTAGGAATTTATCTTTTAGATATGTTTCCCTGTATGCAAATTGAATGCATGGATATTCATTGCAACATTGCTTGTAAAATAGAAAAATGTTTAAATGAACTTTAAAAATTGATAAATCGGGCTACATCTGGACATCAAAAAGAATGATGTAGCACTAATAGCCAGGGGATACAGATCACTGTACAAGTTGTTAAGTGAGAGAAGCAGGGTACAGAGCACTGTGGACAGCGTGCTGTCATCTCTGACATCTATGCTGTGTTAGCTTAGACATAGATTTTCCCTAAAAGGATATACATGAAACTAGGACTGGAGGTGCTCTCTCTGGAGGGCTGCGTCGGAAGGAGCATGTTGTTCACTAGTAACATTTGGTACTCTGCATGCATATTAGCTTTGGGACTTCCCAGGTAGCGCTAGTGGTAAAGAACCCACCTGCCAATGCAGGAGCCGTAAGAGATGTGGGTTTGATCTCTGGGTTGGGAAGATCCCCTAGAGGACAGCATGGCAACTCACTCCAGTATTCTTGCCTGGAGAATCCCATGGACAGAGGAGCCTGGTAGGCTACAGTCCGTGGGGTCACAGAGTCGAACATGACTGAAGCAACTTAACACACACACACATTAGGCAACAACATGTAACAATATTCTCTGCTTTCCAAAACAATCAGGAATCTGGAGCACCCTATATAATTAAGTATTAAATTATCTGATAGATATCTGTTTTAATCATAAAAATAACTGACTAGAATAATAATTATTATTTATTGGGAACTAAATTCTGTGCCCTTTAAAAACATCATTCGAGGTTTTCCAACAACTCTTCAATGCAGGTATTGTACTTTACAGGTTAAGAAGTAGATTCAGAATATGGCCCAAGGACACGTAGATAACAGAGGCCCTTCTAAGAAGTCCAGTTGATTGAGGCTTGAGGAGGAACATCCAAAGCATGTATGAATGGCTTGCGTGGGGGCAGGTATACATGTTAGGTACATGTATGTTTCCGTGTACTTCAGTCATTGTCTTACTCAAAGTTTTGTGTAATAGGATTGCAACCTGCATCATTCCAGCAGGCTGAACATCTTGAAAATACCAGCTGCCAAGATAAATGTTGTCTTTTGAGAGTAAATATTTTCATATTTCTACATAACTGTGATGTGGCCTTATTCAACTGGTTTTATTCTGTGAAGAAAATGAGATTCTTCAGCAGATGGACAAATTTTAAGGCCAAGCCTTAAAAATAAAATCCCAAGTAAAATGAAGGAAAAAATTGAACTCCCCCGCCCCCCGCAACTTTTCACTTTTTTTTAAATGTCTTTTAAATGAGAGCTTTTGCTTTTTTCACTATAGGTAATCAATAGAGTTTTATATTTTATTTTGAGGCAAGGGTAAATTTTAGTCTTTTTATTCTTCAGTACTCAAAGGATCGTTTTGACAACTGATAAACTGGCCTACATATTAAAATAATTGTATGGTGGGTCTTTGAATATCTTAGTATAAAATCAATTTATGTCATATTTAATTTATAGCACTGGGAAGTTTGCCTGCTTATGGCAACAAATTAGACCTTGCATTTACTGGTGGCTCCCTGTAACACATAGTTTATGGTAGATACCTGTGTATCTTTGGAAACAAGATATACTTTGTTTTACCCAGTAAATGCATTATTTATGAAAAGTATATAAATGGAATTATTGAACAATGAATTTCACTTTTTCAGCCTAGTCATTTTGCAAGATACTGTTATTTATAATTCATATTTATTAGGGTTCATTCTTTGAATTAGCTTTGTCTCCTGTGACAGGTAGCTCTTATGTATGCAGATACTTTAATGTTCAGATAAGTAAATTAGATGTTGCAATAGACAAATTCACACCCATCTTTTAACGCATTGTCCACTGACTGACTAAATATGTCTCCATAAAGTTTACCACCTCCTGTTATAAGAGACCACGGTTAGGTTTCTCTCTTCTAGTCTTAAGGTGTACAACAAAGAGGTATCTCATCGTTGTTTTCATTTTCACTGAAATACATGGCATTTAAAATACATTGCATCTTCATCTTTTCTTCCTATATCCCTTCTTTCTCACATCTCACGTTCCAGAGAAAACAAATGGCTGTTCTGGTGAATGTATTTGTTAGAAGTCAGTTTCTCTGTCTCCTACCAGATGAGTGTGACCCCCACCCCCTCCATCCTTCTCCAGGGACCACGGTGGTCGTCACTACCTAGGTAGTCAGCGGCTCTGACATCTGCTGTGTGGGCTTTGAGAAGGGGGAAGCTCCAGAGTTCTGCCTTGTGCTATCAGGACTTTACCCCTCCCTTGTCCTCTCCTGTTTCGTGGGCGCTGCCATGCAGCCAGTGTGGGGTGATGTCTTTGAAAAGTCTGCCTTTTCAAAGTCACCATTAGAAATTGACCGTCACTAATGGTGACTAGCGCACACATGTGGTTGGTAATGTAACCGGTTCATGTGTCTAGATGTGTGTCCTCTGTGGGAAAATTGCACATCATCCTTATTTTCCAAAAGACAGGAGACAAAAGTAATGGAAACCGGGGATTGCACATTAGGATAGCCTAAGAGGTTTATACAGATTTGGATCTGAACCTGTCCGTCGTTCAGCACTTGGTGGTAAACTGGGAGGATATAAAAGTCGCTAAAGCATCTTTGCCCTGAGATAGCTCTAACCTTCCTGGACCGAGGACCAGCACTTGTAAGATGACAAAACAGGCACGGAGCATTTAAGTAACCTGCGTAGAGTCCCACAGCTGGTCATCAGTGAAGTAGTAAACCCACCTGATCTGTACTT
Organism: Bison bison bison; assembly: GCF_000754665.1. Classification (NCBI taxonomy): domain Eukaryota; kingdom Metazoa; phylum Chordata; class Mammalia; order Artiodactyla; family Bovidae; genus Bison; species Bison bison. The sequence continues at coordinate 6,410,232 of NW_011494826.1, read as the reverse complement.
TTAGCCACGCAGTATTCTGCCTGAATCGAAGACTGATTCAAAAAGACAGGAGTTCCTGCCCTCAAGGAGGTTTTCTTTCCATCAGTGTAAGCGGTGTACGAGTTCCTGGGAACAGATCGCTCCAAGGCACATCAGCGTGTTCCTGCCCAGCTCTCCAACCACAGCCCTCAGTGTGTCATACTCTGAACTGTATCAAGTGATCTCCTGTGATTGGTACCGTGACCAAATCCAGCTTCAGTGTAATTAGGAGTGACTCCAAGTTAGAAACACGTTTCTGCTCAGACATCCTCTCTGGCATCTGTGTTTGCTGGATTGATTGACCGCGTCTGCTCCAGCCCTGTGCACGCACTGGGTTCTCTGCCAAGGTTTGTGGAATAGCTCAGTGAGCCAATCCCAGACGGGCGTGGGTGTGGCCCACTGCCAAGTTCAACGCCATCGCCTCTAACAAATAGGCTTATCATTTTGATTTATTTATTTTATGAAACACTGTTGATTCTGATGAAATCCAAGTAGGCATTTTGTGACTTTCTAATTGTAGCCGTGGTTTGGGCACTCATTTGAAATATGGCTCCTTGAAAAGATAGAATATTTTAAAGAGTATATTAATGCAAAAATAAATTATGAATTCCCTTTAGCCACCTCCTCTCTTTAGAAATAGTACTCATGCATATTTTATACATAAATTGACAAGGATGGCAGAGATCTCATCTTCCCTGTAGCAATCTGAACCAGACTGATTGACGATTTATTGCCTAATTATACTTGTCAGCTTGACATAAAAGTCATTAGTTCTGGAAAAACATGTTTTTCAAACCAGGATTATCTCTAATTAATACAATCAATGTCCAACACATATTTAAAGCTAAACGGAAAAGTAATCTCTAAAGCTTTTGTTATGGACTACAGGAAAGTGCTGGCTCCAAGCACAGGTTTGTATTTGAGGAGAGACAGTGTCATGTTGTACACCATTCCCTCTGCTTTGAATACAGTGTTGTGAATGCTACTGACATTGACCCATTCTGTTGATAAATTATAAAGGTAATAACTTCTGTGAAATGGTTACAGTGGGTGAGTGACAAAACGAGGATCTAGGTCTGGGGCCGAGAGTGCGGCTTTTTCCTCAACATCAGAATCCACTGGCCACTGATCTCTGCAGTGTCCACACGTGGTCTTATTCTCCTTTCCTAAAGACTCCCTAGAGAAGGAAATGGCCACCCGCTCCACTGTTCTTACCTAGAAAATCCCATGAACAGAGGAGCCTGATGGGCTACAGTCCATGGGGTTGTGTTGCAAAGAGTTGGACATGACTGAGAGACTAACGCTTTCACTTTTCAAAGTACATGTAAACTTGGAAGCTCAGCAGGATAAACCAAGTAGTCATATTGAGACAGCCATCTGGTGTAAATATTCCCTTTTGCCCCGTGTTCAGGCATGTGCTGGATTACCAGTGGATGTTGCAATGAGGCAAAGCAATGCCAGAGACCTATAGGGCAGCTACACTGTGCCCATATGCGCTGGTACCCTCTAGTACCCACCCCCCACCTATACGGCCCCAGCATCCCACAGTGGACACGGTGCTCTGGGTAGTAAAGCCATTCATCAGTTATTTCCAATATGCTACAGAGTTCACGGCAGACTCATTCATCTGCTCATAAATGTGCACTTTTCTGCTCTAAATATCAGAAGGTGTTTTTGAACAAAGAAGGTTACATTCATTGGCCCAGTTCAGTCCTACCCCATAACAGATTCCATTATTAAGTTTTTCCATGTCAATTAAAATGTTGTTTCTATAGCAGTCCATCCTATCACAGAAGGTTTGTATTTATAACCAGAATGGCTGGGAAAGGTCAATGTAGTTATTTTCCATTTTATCAGTTCATTTCAGCAATAATAGTTTTGCATAGTTATGTATTTGAATTGTACAATGGGCTGAAATATTAACTTACAAATTAGAATGAACAGTTAAAGTAGCTTAAAATAAACTTGCCTAAAACATGGCTGGGGAGCCTGTACTTAATCTACTGTGCCTTATTAAAGAGTGCCAAGTTGTGGACATCATCTAGAAGGCTGTAGAGAATACAAGCTCATGTTATGTTTCTTGGTGGGACCCAAAAGACGAATGGGTCTCTGGCTCCATGAGTAGACTGTTCAGGACATTTTTAGACTTGTCCCCATCTGATGGGTTGTTAGAGCATCTCTAACTTCTTTGTGAGATGTTTCCTTAGAAACTGAAAGACGGGGTGTGGTGAACAGCATCACAGAATGGCACCAAGTTCGGACACATGGTGCAGAGCTCTTCAGAGCAGCTCTATGAAAACTTCAGATTTATCTGGAAAAGGTTCCTTTAATGCCTAAGCCTGGAGAAGGCAATGGCATCCCACTCCAGTACTGGGACACACAAATCACCTTGATGCCTTATGTGATAAGTCTCATAAGACAGAAAAGATGCTCTTGCCCCAGCAGGCCATGAAAACAGATTGGCTCAGCTGCCATTAGTTGTATAGCTAACTACTGCAACACTTGGCTTAGCGAAAACCATTTGATTTTGTTCATAATTTTGTGGGTCAGGAATTTAGGAAGGGCTCACGTGAGCAGTGTCTGATCAAGGCAAGTGCTGGGTCAACTGGAACTAGAGGGTCCGTTTCCAGGGTGGTTGCTTCACTCACATGTCTGGGTCTTGCTTCTCCATGGCCTCTCCCCCATCATATGGCATTTCAGTCTCCAGGACTCTCCTCATAGCTTGCACTTCCTCTAGTGTGGTGGCCTCCAGGGAGTTGGGTGTCTTCTGTGGTGGCTTAGAATGCCAAGAGCAAGTGTTTGAGGGCAACAAGGGGAAGCTACAAGCCTCCAAGTGTCATCTGTCATTTCTGCTGCATTACATTGGTCAAGTAAGTGACTACGGGCAGCCCAGCTTCAAGAGAAAATGGATTAGATTATACCACCAATCTCCAAAGCAGAAAGTTATGGGCTATAAAGGAGCTGGTTGTAAAACTCCTTTGGGGAATAAATCAGTTTTGCAATTACTGGTTGCCCAACAGCTACTTTGTATTGGAGAAGAAAAAGTGAAATGTCGCACATTGTTTGTTCTGTTTTGTATTTTTTCTGTGCCTTCATGCAGTAAAATCAGTGAGCTTGCCTTTGACTCACGGTTAAATTTTAAGTATGAGGGTAATTTGTTATTGTTTAGTCGCTAAGTCGTGTCCGACTCTTTGTGACCCTGTGGACTGTAGCCTGCCAGGCTCCTCTGTCCATGGGATTTCCCAGGCAAGAGCACTGGAGTGGGTTGCCATTTCCTCCTCCAGCGACACTAATAATTAACTGTATATGGACAACAGAGGCAAGAGAGGGCTGAGAGATGACATAAAAAGCTTTCTTTTTTTTTAACATTTGATTGCATTGAGTCTTAGGTGCAACACCCAGGATCTTTCATTGTGGTACAGGGACTCTTGTGGCACATGGGCTTAATTGTTCCACAGCACAGGGGATCTTAGTTCCCCAGCCAGAGATCGAAACTGCATTCCCTGCATTGCAAGGCAGATTCTTAACTACTGAACCACTAGGGAAGGCCCAACATGAAGGTTTTAAGTATGATTGGTTGGAATATGGTTACTCTCTTGACTGAATTAGGAAACCCAGGAGGAGACAAAGTTTGGGCTAAACAATATGATGCTTTACACTGCAAGTAACAAAATACCCAACCGAAAGCACCCTAAAGCCCTTCATTTTTCTCACAGCTAGTCTGGGGCAGATACGTTTCAGATTTGGCTCAGCTCAAAGATGTCAGGGCTCAGCTTGCTTCTCTGAGTCTTTTGGACTTCCTTTCATGTTGAGTGATGGCCATCTCAGCTCCAGCCATCCCTTAATCATTGTTCATTTCTTCTATTACCAGAAAAAGGAAAGAATTCTCTCTTGACATCTCCCAACCCAGGAACTCCACAGCAGATTTCTCACAAGTCCCATTGGTCAGCATTGGGTCACCTTTCCATGTGCTAGCTTTAGAGGAGACTGGAGGAGCTAGTCTTTTCATCTTCAGGCTTTTATGTAAGCAGCCAGCTCAGCTAGCAGGGTGAAAGGCATTAGGTAGGTAACCAACAATGTTTGCCTCTGTGATGAATATCATTTTCTCTCCCTACACAGTTGATAAAGTCTCACTTAGAAGCCATATAAAGCTTGAATTAAATGGGCTAAATTGTAACTCTAATAAATTAGTATTTTCTAGAAACCAGTTAGTTTCTCTTTGGGCTTTCTCCCTTTTACTTTGTGATTGAACACCAATCCCACTGCTTCTTAATAAAAGATTAGATTATTTCCCTTATACTTTAAAAAATTGATTGAAAGCTTTTAAGCTTTCATGAATACATGAATCCATCTTGTTAGGCATCTTGTAGAATTGCCTTTCTGATATCATTACATATTACATATCTTTATTCAGTTCAGTTCAGTCACTCAGTCATGTCCAATTCTTCGCAACCCCATGGACTACAGCACTCCAGGCCTCCCTGTCTATCACCACCTCGCGGAGTCTACTCAAATTCATCTCCATTGAGTCCATGATACCATGCAAGCATCTCATCCTCTGTCATCCCCTTCTCCTCCTGCCCTCAATCTTTCCCAGCATCAGAGTCTTTTCCAATGAGTCACTGCTTCGCATCAGGTAGCCAAAATATTGGAGTTTCAGTTTCAACATCAGTCCTTCCAGTGAACACTCAGGACTGATCTCCTTTAGGATGGACTGGTTGGATCTCCTTGTAGTCCAAGGGACTCTCAAGAGTCTTCTTCAACATCACGTATCTTTATAAGTGACTTATAAAGGCTTGTATATAGGGCTTCCCTGGTAGCTCAGTCAGTAAAGAAACTGCCTGCAGTGCAGGAGACCTGGGTTCAATCCATCAGTCAGGAAGATCCCCTGGAGAAGGAAATGGCAACCTACTCCAGTATTCTTGCCTGGAGAACCCCATGGACAGAGGAGCCTGGCAGGCTACAGTCCATGGGGTCACAAGAGTCGGACATGACTTAGTGACTAAACCACCATATATGTATATAGGGGCTTATAAGAGGAAGACAATTCTGTAGACATTGTGAGCCTTGTTGTTGTTGTTGTTTTTTTAAAAAAAAAAACAAAACTTTTTTGTAAAGTCTGGAGGCTTGGAGGACTCTGTCATTTAGTTGGAGTTGAACCAGGAAAACCAACTGTAGCTGTTGCCTGGATGTCAGCGGATAACTCAGCTGAGCCAAGCCTGGGACACAAGTAGAGTAAACCCGAGAAGTAAAGGTCTTCAGCTGGGAAGAAAGAGTTCTGACTCAGAAAGGGCCATGGTTTGGGCATCTGAGCACTGCTTAACTTCCTAAGCTGGATAAAGTTGGAATCCTTTATTCTCTGGATCTGTAATCGTCTAATATTTAATTGTCAAATTGTGATATTTTTTAACCTGAAAAAAATTCTCACGTAATAAATTTGAGCTGAGTGTGTCAGTGTTAGTACCTTTGCTAGTGAAAGGTAAAGGAGAGGTGGAGAAGACACAAGGAAAGACACTGCAAGTGTCATCTTAAATCTGCAGCAGTTCATTCACTCATCTGACCTCCCTTGAATGCCTGCCATGCTCTCAGTGCTGGGGGTGGAGACCACAGAAGACCAGACCTGTCTTTGAGGCACTGATAGTAAGCTGACACGGTGTCAGCCACCTTGCTTCCCCGTCACAATAGAAAAGTGAATATGGCAGATCAGTATTGTCTGCCAGGCAGGTTGGTTAGGCTGGTTCCCCTTACCATTTTAAAGATCTTGGTCTCTGTGTTTGAATGAGTGTAGTGAAATCACTTTATATTACAGTAACTGTGTTTGTACTGAATTCTGTTGAGTGCCAAGAGAAGGCCAACCTAACCTACTCTCCTTTCTGATATTTCAAAAATAGATCTCAAAGCAACTCGGTGTCTTGGGGAAAATGTTTATTTCCAAACTACCTGAAATGATTGATTCAAGTCAGTGAATCTGTAACTTTCTAGAAACTCTGAGAGCCATATCTTAAATATTAAAATTACTGCTGAGAAATTGGTACTTTTCTAACCCCAGAAAAGTTTAATGCTTCATATGCAGAGAGAAAGCAAAAACTAATGCCAGGTTTATTAAACTCCTCTGTTAACCTTCTCTTAAACCCCCAAGTCTGGCCCAACTCTAGACTCGAATGCACAGACAAAATCATGTGAGCCCTGATTCATGGCATCAAAGGCAAGTGGACGCTCTCCATTATTTCTGGGGGGCCCACTGGTGGCCAGAGGTGGCCTGGTTTTTGACTGCCCCCTTTTGCTCCAAACCTCAGTCCTGGCTTAAATCTCCAACTTATTTCTCCAGGACTTAAGTCCTGGCCAACTTATCTCCATGCTTCTCCCCACTATAGGTACAGCCTATTGGGTGGGGCTCTTTGCAGGAAGGCCTCCCCTCCCCACTTAGCACTCACCGAAGGAGACCCCTGCCAGACAGGAACTGATTTAGGTAGGTCACAGGGATCTGAAGTTCCTCAGCCATCTCCACCACAGTGGGGAGTTCATCACTTTCTAGGACTTGTTCCTCCTTGGGGGATCTCTTTTTCCATTTCTCCATCTTCCCTAAATCCAGAGACTTCCAAAACGGAGCTCTTGTTTAAAACTTTCTTAATTAAATAGTCTCAGAAAATGTGTTTTCCTATGCTCAAAGCATTCACTTTTCCTAAGACTGGTGATCCACATTGATAGCCACACTTGGGAAACTGGAGGAAGTCTGAAGTTGTAGTTTGTCTTTAAATGGACTCATCATTCAAGGTGTCCTGAATCAGCATTTAATGCCTTGGGGTCCCCTCGGGCAGGGGCTGGTCTAGATCTTTGGTTCCCCTGGTTTTGGTCTGTTTCCAGGAGTGGCACTGGGCTCATGCTCCCTATAAATAGCCTTATTCTCTCTTATGATACTCTGGGTCACAGGAGTAGTTTTAGAATAAAACACTCTAGAAGAACTGGGCCCAGAAGCAACTTAGGGCCTGTAAAATGCCTATTTCCAGGACTTCCCAGAGTGGCCCAGAAGCTGCACTAGGTCATGGGGTGAGCACAGCAGGTCTTCCTGGGCATTGATTTCCCAGCAAACTTGTAAAAAATGTTTAAATGTTAAAACTACAGCATGTTAAGGAATAGAATACAAACTTCAGACCGATTTCAAGGTAAGACGTTTCAAGCATGAGAAGCTTCACTTGCAGGCTACTCGTACAAAAATGTCCAACTTTTTAAAAGGCGTTCTGTTCTGGCGTTTGTAAACTCCTTCTTTTGCAGATAATTTGCAAACTACAGTTATTTTGTGTAGCATATGTGCCAAAAAAGTTGAGTTGGGGTACTTATACATGGAAAACTTAAACGCAATAGATACTTTTTAAGGAATCCTAAAATAAGTGTATAAATAATTACTCCCCGGTTATCAATTTTGTAACTCTGAGCATAGTAAAATATTTTAAGTGGGTTTTTTCAATTAACTATAAACATCCACTTATCTTAATTGGAAATAGTTCTTTATTAATTTGATTTTGAAAAAATGTCACATATCAATAACTACTGATTTCATGTGACTTTGAGCAATGAAAATTTAAGATTTATTACTGGAGTTGAGTAATCTAAAAAGTATTTTTTTAGATCCCTAATATATTAAATATATAAATTATTATTTCTAATACTTGCATTATCTTCATGATGCATGTACAACAAAGCATCAATTCAATGATGACGTTCTTGAGAGCAGCTGATTAAATAACCATGAGGTTAACCAGGCTAACTTCAAAGCTGATTTGTAATCTTATACTATTTATTACTATAAGCAATTGTATTAGTTAAATGTAAATGTTCAGAGTATATTTTCATTAATGTGCTATATATATGTCTAGCTACTTCCAAATGTTTAGTCTTTCTTGGCCTTCATACAGTGTGATCATTCAATAAATGTTTAATAGATAGGCTTATTAAAGTTTTGTTTATTGTATTCAATGTAAAACATTAGAAATGAAGATAAATTAGGGTAAAGTGGAATGGACAGTATAATTGAAATAATCTGGAGTAGAATTTAAATAAACTTCTTTTGTTAATTTGGAAATTTAAAACTATGTGACCACAACTTAGGATATAGTAAAATATATCATCATGGAGGAAAAAAGAACAATATTGTATTATTGGTTTCTAGATTCACTGAACCAAAGACTATATTATGTTTAGTCTAGTCTAAAAAGAGGTGATGAAACTTAGATGAAACTAACTTAGCTACGTTTTTTATTAACTCAAAAACTATCTGGATTAAGCAACTGTTTATACAAGATTTAAATAAGATGTAGATCAGAGTATAATTATCATTGGCTAAAATAGTACATTATTATATGGAAGTTTTAATAGAATATTTACTTTTTTCCAATGATTGTTTTACTCTCATTATAATCCCTATCATGTAGGAAAAATACCATTACAAAATGTTATTGAGTTACCTGTTTCATTGTGAAATAAATTAAGAAATTTTAAATCATGTTAGTCTGAAAAATTCTATTACTGAGTTAAGGTAACATGGAGAAAGTATATATATTTTTTTAGGGCTATGATTAAATCAGGGCTTGGAAACTAGTAAATTAACTTTGATTTGACTTAAGTAAAATATTGTTCCTATTAGGGATGAATATTTGGTAAATCCAGTCTTGTCAATATGGACTCTTCTGTAATTCAGGGCATAGCAGGATCAGACTCTGGTCTTTAGGAAACCACTAGCTTGTGCTGGGTTTTGCTGATAGAGTGATGTCTCAACTCTAAGCAGAGTTGTGATAAGTTGCTGAAATGTTAATGAATTTTTATATATTTTTCTTTCGCTATCAGGCTATCAGCTGCAAAGGTCAACACAGTATATCGTACACTCTGTCAAGGAATCAGACTGTGGTGGTTGAGTACACACATGATAAAGATACGGATATGTTTCAGGTAACATCTTTCTTTTTTCATGGAAATCTTTACCACATTTTTCCTTCGATTCTTCATTTTGAAACATAGTCAGAACTCCTGGCACAGTAGTGTTTGGTGATGTCCAAGGGGAAAAGGTGAAGATAATATTAAAATTATTCCTCGTTGGTTTTCAAAAGACTAAGAAAACAGTTCTAAAATTGCAAAAAGAAATTGTAAAGACTACATTCTCAGATCTCAGTGCAGTAAAAAGAGACTCTAAAAACAAGAACAGAGACTTTTAGAACCAGCTGTATTGAATTATAGCCAATTAACAATGTTGTGATAGTTTCATGTGGACAGCAAAGGGACTCAATCGTACATATACATATACATGGGCTCCCTGGTGGCTCAGATGGTAAAGAATCCACCTGCAATGCAGGAAACCTGGGTTTGATCCCTGGGTTGGGAAGATCCCCTGGAGGAGGGCATGGCAACCCACTCCAGTATTCTTTCCTGGAGAATCCCCATGGACAGAGGAGCCTGGCAGACTACAGTCCACGGGGTTGCAAAGAGTCAGACGGAGTTGAGCAACTAAGCCCATTCATGTATATATACATCTTTTCTCCCCCAAATTCCCCTCCCATCCAAGCTGCCTCATAACATTGAAGACAGTTCCCGGTGCTATACAGTGGGTCCTTGTTGCTTATCCATTTTAAATACAGCAGTGTGTACATGCTGATCCAAAACTTGTTAACTATCCATTCCCCTCCCGTCCTTCCCTCTTAGTAACCATGAGTTTGTTCTTTAAGTCTTATTTGTAAACAAGTTCATTTGTATCATTTTTTTAGATTCCACATATAACTGATAGCATGCTATATTTTTATGTCTCTGCCTGACTTACTTCACTCAGTATGACAGTCTCTAGGTCCGTCTATGTTGCTCAAATGGCATTATTTCATTCTTAATGGCTGAGCAATATTCCATTGTATATATGTACTACATCTTCTTTATCCAATTCCTTGTTGCTAGGCATTTAAGTTCCTTCCATATCTGTTGTAACCAGTGCTGCAGTGAACACTGGGGTGCATGTATCCTTTCAGACCATGTTTTTCTCTGGATATACACCCAGGAGTGAGACTGCAGGGTCATATAATAGCTCTATTTTTAGTTTTTTAAGGAACCGCCATACTCTTCTCCATAGTGGCTGTACAATTTGCATTCCCACCAACAATATTGGAGGTTTCGCTTTTCTCCATACCCTCTCCAGCATTTATTGTTTGTGGATTTTTTGATGATAGCTATTTTGACTGGCGTGAGATATCTCAGTGTAGATAAATGATTTACATTTACCTAATCATTAGCAATGTTGAACATCTTTACATGTGCCTCTTGGCCATCTGTATGACTTCTTTGGAGACATGTCTACTTAGGTTCTCTGCCTGCTTTTTGAGTGGATTGTTTGTTGATTCCTACTAAAGCACATCATTGCTTTGTCACCAAAAGAGCAAATGTCAGCATCTTCATATTATTATAAAACCAATTTTGGCTTCAAGGACCTGGGCCCATTGAAAAGGTCTTGAAGACCCTCAGAGGTTCATGGACCAACTGAGAAATACCGAATTTTACTATGCTAACCTCTTAATTTTATAACTGAGAAATTTGTGTCTTTGAAAAGAAAGAACTTAACCTTAATTGGGCAAAAACAGCATTGGTGGCAGAACCCAGATTTAAGTCTCCTCAGTTCTCCAGTCTCTACGTAATACCTACTCAACTGCTGTGAATAAGGCATGGTAATTCAGCAAAAATTTATAGATTTATTAAGAAAACATAACTCATTTATTTTTACTGAAATAATTTCATTCCTTTTGCAGACTAACTGGACATACTGGAGATTAATGTCAGATTAATCTGAGTAGAATTAAGCAGCTCTTAGAAGGCCCTAAAAAAATCAAGCTTGTTTTAATGTTTTCCTCCTTTTAACAAGTTTATGTGTCTAAATTCTACCACTGAAAGAAATCACTGAGCAAAAGCACTGCTGCTGCTGCTGCTAAGTCACTTCAGTCGTGTCCGACTCTGTGCGACCCCATAGACGGCAGCCCAACAGGCTCCCCCGTCCCTGGGATTCTCCAGGCAAGAACACTGGAGTGGGTTGCCATTTCCTTCTCCAATGCAGAAAAGTGAAGTTGCTCAGTCGTGTCCTACTCTTTGCGACCCCATGGACTGCAGCCTACCAGGCTTCTCCACCCATGGGATTTTCCAGGCAAGAGTGCTAGAGTGGGTTGCCATTGCCTTCATATTTCTCAAGTATGGACCTTGTTGCTGAGGGCTGTTGATTTTAGCCACTACCCATTGAAATGATTTGTAGGTTAACTAAGCATTTAAAAGCAGAACATCAGAATGAATCAAGAAAGGGCCTTTTGCTGCATTTCCAATAGTGGAATCAGATAATAGGCTCAGAAGTCAGAAATATTATTGTCTGAAAAAGTCAAACCTAGCTCTAAATTTAAGAAATTAGTTAAGACTGATAAAATATGTTAATATAGTCAGAATAAGATCTTAGTCATTATTTTCTAGAATAAGGGTAAATAAAGGGAACAAGAAATGAGCATAGGTATTGAGAAAGTAGAATATAAAGAAGAATACAGTTTAGAAAAGGAATCAAAGGCAGTGATGAAGTGTTTTACAGAGCCCCTAAAAGGGAAAGCAGTGATGCCATATTCATTCTGATCGTGGGGGTAAGGAAACTGGCCAGGTCCTGAAACCAGTGTTAGTGGTCATTTCCCTCTCTGGTTCCTAAGTTTTATATGCTTCACACCAAAGTGCTGCAATGCCTTGTGTTTTGATGGGGTTTTTTATTTGTTTTTTAGTTGGTTTATAGTAGTTCTAGATGGTAACATTTCATTAGCATCTATGTAGTTGAAAAAAATGTTGGGACTGTTTTAAAATTATCTCCTAAAACATTGGACATGTGTGTGCATGTTTGTGTATGTGGCTCACCAGGTTCAAGGTCATAACCTTCCATTGATGAGTTTTGTTTCTTGAGCACCTACTGTGTGTCAGATCCTCATCTAGTCACTGGAGGTAGACAGCTAAGGCTCCCCTCTCATGGAACCTACATCCTGGAGTAGACAGAGAGGCACCGAGGAGCAAGCACTACAGCAGTGCCAAGGCCCCACAGCAGAGCGGAGGACGAAGAAAGTGGTGTGAGATGAACTCAGAGAGGTAGGCGGAGGCCAAGATGGTAAGGGGCTTTTAGGCCAAGTAAAGAGTTTGGGTTTTATTCTAGGAGTTTTGGGGAAACTGTTGGAGGATTTTTTAACAAGAAAGAGATAAAATTCTACTTCTATTTGATTAAGATATCTCCAAGGACTGTCCAGAGAAGAATATAGGAGGCAAGTGTGAAAACAGGGAGAAAGATTGGAGGCTGAGGTGATGCAAACCAGGAACGAGCTGATGGCAACTAGAGCTAGGGTGGGGAAATGTGGAAGGACTGACGCTGTGTTTGGAGGAAGAGCTGACAGAATTTACACGAGGTTAAACATGAGTGTGGAGAAATTGAAGAATCAAGGGTGACTCGTGGGTATTGATTTTTACCTTGAGCAAACTGGGTGCCAGTCACTGACATGGGGAACCTAGGGCTTGAAGAGGACCCAGGTTCTGCTGGAAACATGTCATATTTGAGATGCTTATTAGACATCCACATGGAGATTGTATGTGCTAGTCTGAAGCAAAGAGAGATACCAGGACTTTGGGACTAATAAATGGGATTTGATGAGATAACCTGGGGAGAGAACAGAAAGAGAAAGGGGCTGTTTACCAGCTAGCCTGGAAGGGTTTCATCAACCTAATACTAGGTACAGATATACCAGGACATGCTGAGTGTAAGTCCTGGAAACGTCAGCAAGCAGGGTTTCAGTGGAGCCAGGCCTGCTGAGAGCATGATGATGGAGAGGCTCAGGAATGGGTTACAGGATGAGGAAGGAAACAGAGGTAGTAACTAGTGACAAGTTTTTCAGGAAGTATTACCAGTAGAATGAATCAGAGAAATGGAGCTCTAGTTTAAAAATGCTTTCCTTTGTTGGAAAGCAATTCTTAAAGATGAGAGACTAGTCTAGAACAGTGCTATTCAGGCTGCTTAACCAAGCAGCAAACGTCCAGGATGAGGTAAGTGAAGAAGTTGAGAAGGAATGCATTTGGAAACTTGTAATAGTGGTTTGACATTCCTGAAACATCGAAGCGGATGATCATTTTTCTAATACTGATTTTTGTTATATTTTGAAAAGATATTAAGTGACAGGTTGAAATGTTAAAAGCAAACCAAAAAGCTAGTCCTTTGCCTCACAGTCCCATAATTTGAGAAGCTCTGGAATGTTTGATGGCTGACTGGATAGGAGCAGCAATAGCTCATCCTAGTAATAGGAGGGAAGTGAGAAAATAAGGTTACAGATGCAGGGGCACAGGTAGGATTGATTTGTCTAGAGAAGATGAAGGAGGCCCTTTCAGGTGTTTCTATACCATTTTACCTGTACTGACTTTGATTGACAACCAGGCAAACCCAAACTTTTCTCATATGTGTACACAATTGAAGTGCCATATGATGCTGTGTGTGTCTATCAGTCAGCAGCAGGGACAAAAATTCTCCTTGTGCCTACTATATGAATATCAGATGGAGTTCAAATACATCATGGCTGGTCCACATGACTAACCTTAATGTAGAATTGATCCAACAGTCAGAGAAAGGACAGGCTCCAAGTCTTCCTCATTGGGTGAGTTTTCATTAGGACAGTGGCCTCATCCCCCCGCCTCTGGCAACATGAGGTTTGTGTCCTAAAGTAGAGAAATATACTAACACTCTACAAGTTAGATTTAAGTGGAAGGGAACTGATAAACAAATATTAAATGACCACTTGGGTAAGTATCCCAACTTGAAATAATTGATCCTAGCAGTATGTTCCAGTTGGAATAAAATGTCATGTTTTACAGGCAATTTCAGTTAATTCATCAAGACATTAACTTAATACATGGGGGATGGCCTTTCTTGAAGAGAGTAATCTCTGTAGACAAGGAACAGTTGTGTGACATTCTGCTGGAGTGTGGTTTTAGCTTTGAGCTTTTAACAGAGCGTGAGAAATCTTTGCCCTCTTCCACGGAGGTGACAGAAATTAGGTCATGGCCTGTGTCTTTGTGAGAGCTCGGGGGTTTGTGTGATGACCTGCCAATTTTAGAACTCTTCACATTTTACTCCTGAGCGTCAATGGAATAGAGGTTCAGGACAGATTTGTTCCTGAGTTTGGCATAGTCTCCTGTGTACTTTCCTATATTTGTAAAATATGTTGCAGTGTATCTGTTACTTTTCTAATTAAAAAAACTAAAGTGAAATCAAACAGCAAGACAAATGTTGTATAATATCACATATGTAAAATATGAAAATAATTCAGAATCATAAAAGTGGAAATTAGAATGGTAGTTACAGGGGGGTGCAGGATTGGGAGATGCTGGTCAGACACTGCAGGCTTCCAGCTGTGAGATGAGTAAGTTCTGGGTATGTAATAATACAGCATGGTAATCATAGTTAATAATACTGTATTATATACTTGAAAGTAGCTAAGGAGGGTAGTTTAAAAAAAAAAAAGCCTGAAAAAATCAGAGCAGTCTGAATCAGTAGAGCTTCTGAGTTACACATCCAGCTTTTCAGTGAACCTAGCAGAGGGAAGATTCTGCAGCTTTAGAAAGATATAATCTAAATTTTATGTTGCACTTTGTAAAAAGGTGTATGTTTCCTAAACCTGAAATCCATATGTTTAGGATAAATGCATCTGTTTAAGTTTCAGTGAACCTGGTGTTTTAGTTTATTCCAGGAACATTTTAATAGGATAAGAAATTAAGCATTGTTAAAAAAAAAAGAGAGAAAATAGATGTCTGTTGTCTGTTCTTCACAATGCTTATGCTTTAGGTAGAATTTTTAGATCAGGATAAACATACCTAGGAAATTGAATTTGGGGGCCTTATATATATATGTGCCTTGGAGCTCTGTGTGTTCCTTCCACTGACAGCTTCAGAATCAGTCACTGCTGTTAGGAGAGAACATTAATATCATGTTTAACAAGATATTGTTTACATAGAAATTATTTTAAGACATATCTTTGGCATATAGAACATTTATTACTGTTTCCTAGTTAGAGAGTCATAGAACATCATTACATAGACAATTTAATATTTTGTCATGAGGAATTCCTTACCTGTAAAAAATACTTCCCAGGACACAGCAGTACCTGTCTTATTTGGATTTAGTGAATATGAAAAAGCTTTGTTGGAACTCTTAAGATCATGCTAATGAAGTATATTCTTTCTGGCAGCATTTAAACTTACCAAGGAAGTAAGCCAATAAAATATTATTGTCAGCTTTTTACACTTTGCCAGGATCATTCTTTAAAAATTCAAAATTGAACTGTTTGACCAGCATTTTTAAATCCTTCATATGACTGTATCTCAAGCTTTGGGCTGACTTGTATAGCATTTTACACCATTCTTACTTACATTGAGGAAGGGAAATATGCAGTGGGTCTCTCAAGTCTGGGGTAGGGCTGTGTGCTGTGCCATGAGTCACAGGTGGATTCACTTAGTGTAAAAAACCAGGCCCTGGAGTCTGGAGCCTGGCAAGAGGAGGGGAAATAGGGCTTTAGTTTGCTGGCTGCCTTTAGAATCTTTTTTTCTTTTTTTTTTTCACTTGGAAATACAAGAGGGGAAAAAGGAATGATTTTCTATGACAGTAATAAATTTTCTACCTGATCATACATCTGTTTGGGGTGAGATGTATTTTCTTCCAGAATAGAAAATGGAGTTTTTTTTCTTAACATTTAAAATCTGATGGTTGGTTACCATAACATCTCCCTTAAACAAGAGAAGGAGCAGACTTAAGATTTTTTTATTCTAACCTTCCTAGTAGAGATAATGAATATTAAAGGATCCTGAACACTTATTTCATGTGATGAATATGGTGATATATTTTTGGATATGAGTGGATCATGAGTATAATTTTGTTTATTTAGGTGGGCAGATCAACAGAAAGCCCTATCGACTTCGTCGTTACAGACACAATTTCTGGCAGTCAGAACAATGATGAAGCGCAGATTACACAGAGCACCATATCTAGGTTTGCCTGCAGGATAGTCTGTGACAGGAACGAACCTTACACAGCACGAATATTCGCAGCTGGATTTGACTCTTCCAAAAACATATTTCTTGGAGTAAGTACTATTAATCAGTACATTGTGTCTAGAAAAACACCCATTATCATCATATATGTAATCTTTAATTGTGGCCAGAATATTTGCTTTGCAAAATGCTTCTGGTTTTAGATTTTTGAAATTTTCGTTTTCATGAAAAACTTATTAAAAATCTGAAAATAATATGGCAAATACAACAAGTAATGACCATTAACTATAAAATGTAGAGTGACTTCTTAAAAGTATGTATATTACCACATATAATGTATTTATGGTAGATTTAAGGGGATTTATTTCAGAAGGAAAAACAAATGATCAGATCTAGATAATTGGGGTTCAAAAGAAAATGTTCATTTATTCATTCAAAAATTTGTTAGTGTTTACTTTGTTCCATATTGGCAGTTACAGACGTGATATCACAAAGAACAAAACTAAAACAAAGACTAAAAATATCTCTCTTCATAGACTGTCCATGTAAATAAAAAACCCACAGTTGTAGTGTATATCCTGTTTTAATATAGTCCCTTTTTGAATCAAGGTATTTTTGCAAGGGAAAAAAAGCTCTCTTAAGATGGCCTACATGGTAATAAAAAAGGGTCATCCCATATTACAAGAAATGCCCAGGAAGGCCAGCTGCAAGATTGGCTGATCCAGTGATTCTGTAATGTCAGGGGAGCCAGATTTATTCCATCTTGCCCTCTGGGCACACCAGTTTCCTCAGATGAGGTCCTGGTGTGAGTGAGATGGCTCCTGTACTTCCACACCCTCCCCACTCCCCGCAGCTTGACAACTTGCTGAAGAAGGGCAGCAAGGGCCGTATTTCTTCCTGGTCTCTTTTTAAAGAGCAACAAAATCTTTACAGGAAGCTTCCCAGAAGACTCACTTAGTTCTCACTGGTCAGAACTCAGTCACATGCCCACCCCTAAACCAGTCATAAGTGGCTTACCTTAATCAGATTTACCCAAGTCCTGTGAACAGTATCTGGCTCTGTCCCCAAGAAAGAATGGCCAGGTGTCCAGTCTGCCGTTACATCCAGTCGCTTGTGCCTTCCACCTTTGATGATTTAAACACTGATCCATATGAAAACAAAACACAGTGGCCACAACCTGTTGGCCTAATGTATT
>NW_011494826.1:6373104-6392860 GCF_000754665.1 Bison bison bison | reverse complement strand
TATTTTGAAATTTTGTTTGTTGAATGAAAAATTTTCACTTCCTTCTAGTACTTACCTGATAATGAGTTCATACAACACATTTTTAGATAATAGGATGAAAGCACCGCACAAATAGAATTGAATACGTACTGGATTCCTGAAATCACCTGGGGTTGGTGGGGTTGTGGGGGTGGGGGGAATGTGGTTTGAAAAAGAATCTCTGAGGTAGAGGCCCAGACATCAGGTTTTCTTTTGTAAAAGCCCAAAATAAATATAATCTGTCTCCAGTGATAAATCATCCATCTATTCTTACACTTCTTTCATTTTCTCAGACTAATTGCATATTTTAGCCTTCTGATTATTAGCTTTAAATAGAGAATGAAAATTGCTCACTTTCCTCCCCTCTGCCCTTACCCAGTATTTTGGAGAGATTCTAGAACCTTTTTGTGTTGAACATCATCTTTTCTGTGGTATGCTTTCCAGGAAAAGGCAGCGAAGTGGAAAAACCCCGACGGCCACATGGATGGGCTCACAACCAATGGCGTCCTGGTGATGCATCCAAGAGGCGGCTTCACGGAGGAGTCCCAGCCCGGGGTCTGGCGTGAGATCTCCGTCTGTGGGGATGTGTATACCTTGAGAGAGACCAGGTCTGCGCAGCAAAGGGGAAAGCTGGTAAGTGGACTTCACACAAGAAAAATGCTTGAAACTAGAAACACATAACTGGAACACTGTCATTTTTCTCCCCTGAAATTCAAAACCTTTGTCTAGGTCTTAGGGTTGTGTTCCACTGACCCAGGAGAATAGGGATTTTCTCTGAAAATAAGAAGGAAATGGCCTTATTCACTGTCATGATTAAGCTTTTCCAATAGTGGAAGAAAATTACCTTTTGTTCCTAACTACATTAAAAGCATAATTCTATCGCTATACTTCACCATAAAATTCTGTTTAAATTCACTTTAAGAAAAATGAACTTATTTTAGTGTAAAACTTTACTAATTTGGAAAAATCCTGAGCAGTCTAAAACTAATTAGTGAAAATTTTGAATTACAGAATTATTTACTAGACTTTCTGGGGACAAAAAAGATAATTAAGTTAGCTTTTTTTTTTCTTGTTCATAATAAGAAATTATAGTTCCCTATATAATTCAAAGTTACAGTTTTACTTGAAATAGTTCATATACTACATTGACTTGGCATGTTAATATTTTTCCTATAAATATTACTGCTTATCCAAAATGCCCTAAAGCTGTTGGGTTTTTAACACTTTCTTCTATGGAGAATCATTTTAATATCTTAAATAATAAGTTTTGGGTTTCTCATACTGCCATGGCTGTGTGGCACAGCACTAAAAGGTTCTCAGTAAATTTTCCACTCCAGTACTTTTAATTAATTGTTGGGTAGAAACTAGAACAAGAGAGAACAAGTGTTTTCTTTCAAACTACCAGGGAAATAATAATATAAATAATAGAGGATGTGATCTAGTTCACAGAGAAAGATAATATTTCTACGATAGAAAAAAGAAGATGGATTTTACAAAGCTGGTTTGCTCTTCTCTACTGGATGTTTGTTTTTAGGGGATAATTATTTTTATTACTTGCTTACACCATTATTCAGCTGCAGGTATAGCTTCTGCCTTTTGTGATAAAATCCCAATCTTGGAGCATTATGATTAAAAATGAAAAGCACTTTCTATGAAAGCCAAACAAATTCAATAAACTTTGCTGAAATATGCTTCAAGAGATTGTAAATAGGAAAGAGGATGTAAAATCTGTTTTTCAAAAAAAGTTTTGATCATAGGATAATTCTACACAAAACTGGGTTAGGATGGTCAAATGAGTTATTGATCATTATTAACAGCAACAGTAAGCAATCAGTGTGTGTTTGCTGGGTGCAGACATTGCATTAAATGAGCTAATGTCTTAGAAATGTTAATCTGCACACCAGCCTTGTCAGGGAAGTGGAATTATCCCCATTTTATGGATGAGGAAGGTATAGCATAGAGAGGTTGAATATTGCCCAGTCACAGAGTTAGAAGGTGGCAGCAAATGGGATTTTAAATCAGGAGGACCTGAGTTTAAATTTGAACTCCTGGCTTCTACTCAGTACCATCTTGTAGGGAATCACACTTGGTTGGCACATAACAGGATAAGTTTCTTGCCAACTCTCATTCATGTATTTTGTTCAAAGATAGAAAGAACATGTAAAAATAACAACTAAGAGGGAAAACATGCTGCTGTTTGAGCAGTTACTGCATATTAATAGTTCTGAAGTCAAGCCATAGTTCCAGGTCCTGATCTACCACTTGGCTCTACAGTTGTGAAGTGGTGACTTGACCTCATATCCATGTAACTGGAATAATACTAGTACATACCCTTTAGAATTACTGTGAGAACTGAGTAAGAATGGAGCAGTGCTATACCCAGTCCCTAATTGGTTGCCATGACTAAGAAGGAGCTAAGGGCTGGGAATCTGATAATGACCAGGATACCCAGGGCTCTGCCCTCAAATTGTGGCGTCTGGAAAACTTACAGGTGAGGCCACAAATCATTAGCATATTTGTGATCAGCACAGTCATAAGAAAGTACTGGAAGGCACAGGAGTCTCTCAGAGGGACACCTATCCTAGACATAGGAGTAAAAAAATATGTGGAAAGTAAGAGACCATAGACTCAAAAGTTACGTTATTTACCAAGAACTTTCTTGCAGGAAGGAAAAAGGTTGTTCCACCTGGCTAAGGGGGCAGAGACAAGATGATAGAATATGAGCTCACCTCTTTGTACGAAAAGTGAAAAGCACAATGAACTGTTAAACAGTCATCAACAACAACAAAATAAAACCCCCCAGAACCTACCACAAAAAATATCCTACATCCAGTGAAAAGGGAAGCCCCAGTGGAATGGTAGAAGGGGCACAGTAGTAATAAAATCAAATCCAATACCCACTGGGTGGCTGTCCCACAAACTAGAAAATAATTATATTTGGTTCTCCCACAAGAGTGAGACTTCTGAGCCACACAGTAGGCTCCCCAGCCTGGGGTTCTGGCAACAGGAGGAGGAGTCCCCACAGCACCTGGCTTTCACGGCCAGTGGGCTTTGATCACAGGACTTCCACAGGACTGGGGGAAACAGAATCTCCATTCTTGGAGGGCATACACAAGGTCTTGTGCATATCAGAACCCGGGAGGCATTTGGGGGAGGGGGGAATGGGAAACAATGACCACTTAGGGGCCTGACTAGACCTACCTGCTGGTATCAAAAGAGTTCCTGTGTAGGGAGCAACTGTGGCTCACTGTGGGGACAGAGACACTGGCAGTGGTAGTTCTGAGGAATACTCATTGGCATGAGCCCTCCTGAAGGCCGCCATTTTTTCATGAAAACCTAGCCCTACCCAACAGCCTGTAGGCTCCATTGCTGGGATGCCAAACAACCAACAGGGTGGGATCACAGCCCTCCTCAGTAGGAGACAGGCTGCTTAAAGTCTCCTGAACACATAGCTGCCTGCTCAACATATCCCTTGACATGACCCTGTGCACCAGAGGGATAAAACCCAGCTCCACCCAGCAGTGGCCAGGAAGCAGTCCCTCCCACTAGGAAGCCTGCACAAGGGGGTAGATAGCAGAAACAAGAACTACAACCTTGCATCTTTCAGAATACACACTGCAATCACAGAAAGCTACACAAAATGAGATGTCAGAGGGAGGAATATACCCCAGACACAGGAACAGATACAACCCCAGAAGAACAACTAAGCAAAGTGGAGATCTACCCAAAACAATTCAGAGTAATGATAGTAAAGATGACCCAGGGATCTCAGAAAAAGAATGGAAGCACACACTAAGAAGATAAAAGAAATGTTTGACAAAGACCTAAAACAGAAGAACAATACAATAATTGAAATGAACAATACAATAGAAGGAATCAGTAGAATAACTGAGGCGGAAGAATGGTAGAAATCACTGCTGTGGGACAGAATAAAAGAATAAAAAGAAATGAGGACAATCTAAGAGACCTCCAGGACAAAATTAAATGCACCAACATTCACATTATAGGGGTCCCAGATGGAGAAGAGAAAGGACTTGAGAAAATATTTGAAGAGATAGTAGCTGAAAACTTCCCTAAGTCCAGGAAGCACGGGAGTCCCAGGTAGAATAAACCCAGAGAGACATGCCAAGATACATAGTAATCAAATTGACAAAAATTAAAGACAAAATATTGATATTTACCTTGAATATAAATGGATTTAAATGTATGTAACCAAAAAACACAGACTGGCTGAATGGGTACAAAAACAAGACCTGTATATATGTTATGTTGTCTACAAGAAACCCACTTCAGACCTAGGACACATACAGACTTAAAGTGAAGAGATAGAAAAAGAAAGCTGGAGCAATACTCAACAGATAAAATAGACTTTAAAATAATGACTTTATAAGAACAAGGAAGATCACTACATAATAATCAAGGGATCGATCTAAGAAGATATAACAAATTATAAATATTTATATACCCAATATAGAAGCACCACGATACATAAAGCAAATGCTAACAACCATAAAAGGGTAAATCAACAGTAACCCAATAATAGTAGGGGACATCAACACCATATTTATACAATGGACAGATCTAGACAGAAAATAAGGAAATAAAACTTTAAATGACACAGTAGTCCACACTAGATTGATATTTATAGGAAATTCCACCTAAAAGCAGAATAGACTTTCTTCTCAAGCAATAGAATTAACATGGAACATTCTCCAAGAGAGATCCCACCTTTAATCACAAATCAAGCCTCGGTAAATGTAAGAAAATTGAAATCATATCAGGCATCTTTTCCAGTCACAATGCTATGAAATTAGAAATCAATCACAAGAAAAAGAAAACTGTAAAAAACACAAACACGTGGAGGTTAAACACTACTAAATAACCAAGAAATCACTGAAGAAATAAAAGAGGAAATTAAAAAATACATAGAAACAAATCACAATGGAAGCACAACAATCCTAACTCTGTATATTACTGTGTTAGTTGCTCAGTCATGTTCAACTGTTTGCAACCCCATGGACTGTAGCCCACCAGGTATCTCTGTCCATGGGATCATCCAAGAAAGAATACTGGAGTGGGCAGCCATTCCCTTCTCCAGGGCATCTTCCCAACCGAGGGATCAAACCTAGGTCTCCTGCACTGCTGGAAGATTCTTTACTATCTGGGCCAACAGCAAAAAGCAATCCTAAGAAGGAAGTTAACAACAATTTAGTCTCACCTCAAGAAACAGGAAAAATCTCAAACAAACAATCTAACCTTACACCTAAAGCAACTGGAGAAAGAAGAACAAAAGCAAACCCCAAAGTTACTAGAAGGAAAGAAATCATAAAGTTCAGAGCAGAAATAAATGAAATAGAGAAAAAGAAAATAATATCAAAGATAAATAAAACTAAAATTTGGTTCTTTGAGGAGATAAAATTTATAAACCTTTAGCCAGAATCATCAAGAAAAAAGGAGAGGATTCAAATCAGTGAAATTAGAAATGAAAAAGAAGAAATTAAACTGACACTGCAGAAATGCAAAGATCTTAAGCGACTATATTGGATAACCTGGAAGAACTGTACAAAACAACTTTCCCAGACAGAACTAGAAAGAAATAGAAAATATAAACAGACCAGTCACAAGTAATGAAATTGAAAGTGTAATTTAAAATCTTCCAACAAACAAAAGTCCAGGACCAGATGGCTTCACAGGGAAATTCTATCAAGCATTTAAAAAAGAGCTAACACATCCTGCTCAAACTCTTCCAATAAACTGCAGAGGAAACAACATCCCAAACTCATTCTACAAGGTGACCATCACCCTGATACTAAAACCAGACAAAGATATCACAAAAAAGAAAATTACAGACCAATATCACTGACATAAACACAGAAATTTGCAACAAAATACTAGCTAACAGAATATAACAACAAATTAAAAGGATCACATCATGATCAAGTGGGATTTATCCCAAGGATGCAAGGATTCTTCAATATATGCAAATCAACCAATGTGATACAACATATTAACAATTAAAGAATAAAAACCATACGCTTATCTCAATAAATGTATAAAAAGCTTTTGACAAAATTCAACACCCATTTATGATTAAAAAAAAAAGAAAACTCTCCAGAAAGTGGGCATAAGGAGAACCTATCTCAACATACTGCAGCCATGAAATTAAAAGATGCTTGCTTCTTAGAAGGAAAGCTATGACAAAACCTAGACAGTGTATTAAAAAGCAGAGACATCACTTTGCCAGCAAAGGTTCATATAGGTTCATTTCCTAAAGGAAATCAACCCTGAATATTCATTGCAAGGACTGATGCTAAAACTCTGATATTTTGGCCACCTGACATGAGAAGCCGGCTCACTGGAAAAGACTGATGCTGGGAAAGATTGAAGACAAAAGAAAAAGAGGGCAGCAGAGCATGAGATGTAGATAGCATCACTGATTCAATGGACATGAGCATACTACAGTCCATGGGGTCATAAAGAGTTGGACATGACTTAGCTGCTGAACAACAACAAACCTCAACATAATAAACCCCATATACAACAAACCCGCAGCAAACATCATTCTCAATGGTGAAAAATGAAACCATTTCCTCTAAGTTCTGGAACAAGACAAGGTGTCCACTCTCACCACTGTTATTCCATATAGTTTTGGAAGTCCTAGCCACAGCAATCAGAGAAGAAATAGAAGTAAAAGGAATACAAATTGGGAAAGAAGTAAAACTGTCACTGTTTGCAAATGACATGATAACTGTACACAGAAAATCTTAATGATGCATCTGAAAACTGCTTGAGCTCAATGAATTTGGTAAAGCTGCAGGGCACAAAATTAATACATAGAAACTTATTGCATTCCTATATATTAACAATGAAAGATAACAAGAATTTAAGGAGACAATGCCATAACCACTGCACCAAAAAGAATAAAATACCTAGAAATAAACCTACCTAAGAAGGCAAAAGACTGTACTCAAACAATAAAGCACTGATGAAAGAAACCAAAGATGACACAGATGGGGAGGGATACACCATGTTCTTGGATAAAAGAATCAATATTGTGAAAATGACTATATCACCCAAAGCAATCTACAGATTCAATGCAATCCCTATTAAGTTACCAATGGCATTTTTAACAGAATTAGAACCCCCAAAATTTACAATTGGTATAGAAACTCAAAAGACCCCGAATAGCCAAAGCAATCTAGAGAAAGAAAAGTGGAACTGGGAAAATCAAGCTCCCTGACTTCAGACTATACTGTAAAGCTACAGTAATCAAGACAATATGATACTGGCACAAAAACAGAAATATAGATCAATGGTACAAGATAGAAACCCAAAGATAAACTCACAAACTTGTGTTACCCAATCTGTAACAAAGGAGGTAAGAATATACAATGGAGAATAATTTCTTCAATAAATTAGTCCTGGGGAAAACCAGGTGGCTACATGTAAAAGAATGAAATTAGAACATTCTTTTAACACCATATTCAAAAATAAACTCAAAGTGAATTAAAGACCTAAATGTTAGATTAGATACTATAAAACACACAGAGGAAAATATAGGAAAAACACTCTTTGATATAAATCACAGAAAGATCTTTTTTGACCTACCTACTATAATAAAAATTAAAAGTAAACAAATAGGACCTAATTAAACTTAAAAGCTTGTGGACAGCAAAGGAAATGATAAACAAGATGAAAAGATAACCCTCAGAATGGGAGAAAATATTTGCAAATGAAGCAACTGACAAAGACAGTTGCTTTGGAGGATTAGTCTCCAAAACAAGCAGCTCATGCAGTTTAATATCAAAACAAAAAACAACCCAATCAAAAAACGGGAAGACCTAGATAGACATTTCCTCAAAAATGACATACAAATGGGCAAGAGGCTCGTGGAAAGATGCTCAACATCACTAATTATTAGAGAAATGCAAATCAAAACTACAATGAAGTATCACCTCACACTGGTCAGAATAGCCATCATCAAAAAAAATCTACAAACAATAAATGCTAGAGAGGATGTGGAGAAAAGAGAACGTTCTTGCAGTGTTGGTAGGAATGTAAATTGAACAGCCATTATGGAGAACAATATGGAGGTTCCTTAAAAAACTAAAAATAGTTTGTCATATGATCCAGCAATCCCACTACTGGGCATTCACCCTGAGAAAACCATAATTCAAAAAGATACAAGTACCCTAGTGTTCATTGCAGCACTGCTTACAATAGCCAGGACATAGAAGCAACCTAAATGTCCATCAACAGATGAATGGATAAAGAAAACATGGTACATATATGCAATGGATTATTAGCCATAAAAAGGAATGAAGTTGGGTCATTTGTAGGGATGTGGATGGACCTAGAGTCTGTCATACAGAGTGAAGTCAGAAAAACAAATATTGTATAGTAATACATATGTGTGGAATTTAGAAAAATGGTACAGGTGAACCTATTAGCAGGGCAGGAATGGAGGCACAGACATAGAGAACACACATGTGGATGCGGCGGGGGTGAAGGGGAGGGTTTGACGAATTCGGAGATTAGTAATGACATATATACACTACCATGTGTAGAACAGATGGCTAGTGGGAAGCTGCTGTATATCACAGGGAGCTCAGCTTGTTGCTCTGTGATGACATAGATGGGTGAGATAAGGGAGTGGGAGGAAGGTCCAAGAGGGAGGGGATATATATATATCACATGATTCATGTCCTTGTACAACAGAAACTAACACAATATTGTAGAGCAATTGTAGACAATTAAAAAAAGGAGAAAAAGGGGAGAGGGCCCAAATTATTACAATCACAAATGAAAACGGAGAAATTACAACCACACCACAGAAATACAAAGGATCAAAAGAGACTACTATATGCAACTATATGCCAGCAAAATGGATAATCTAGAAGAATTGGACAAATTCTTTAAAAGGTACACTCTCCCAAAACTAAACCAAGGAAAAATAGAAAAAAATGAACAGACCAATTACCAGTGCAGAAATTGAGTCAGTAATTTTAAAACTTCCAAGAAGCAAAAGACCAGGACCAGATGGCTTAACAGGTGAATTCTACCATTTAGAGATGAGTTAATACTTATCCTTTTGAAACTACTCCAAAAAATTGCAGAGGAAGGAACACTTCTGAATTCATCCTCTGAGGCCACCGTTACCCTGATTCCAAAACCAGATAGATATCATACATGCAAAAAGAAAACCACGGGCAAATATAATCAATACAGAGGCAAAAATCCTGAACAAAACACTAGCAAACCTACTCCAACAATACAGAAAAGGATCATACACTATGATCAAGTGGGATTTATATCAGGGATGCAAGAATTTTTCAATATCAGCAAATCAGTCAGTGTGATATACCACATCAACAAACTGAAGAATATAAATCATATGATCATCTCAAAAGATGCAGAAAAAGCTTTTGATAATAGTCAACATCCATTTTGGATAAAAACGCTTCAGAGAGTGACCACAGAAGGAACATATCGCAACATAATAAAGGTGATGATATATGACAAACCCACAGCTAACATCACACTCAACAATGAAAAGCTGAAAGTATTTCCTCTAAGATCAGGAATAAGACAAGGAGGTCCACTCTCACCACTTCTATTCAGCATAATTTTGGAAGTCCTAGCCACAGCAATCAGAATAAATAAAGAATGGAATCCAAACTGTAAAAAAAGTAAAACTGTCAGTGTTTGAAGAGGACATGATTCTGTACATAGCAAATCCTTAGCATCCTAAGATGCTACTAGAAAACTACTAGAGCTCATCAGTGAATATGTAAAGTTGCAGGATACAAAATTAATGCATAGAAATCTGTTGCATTTCTATACACTAACAACAAAAGATTAGAAACAGAAATTAAAGAAACAATTCCATTTATCATCACATCAAAAAGAATAAAATACATAAGAATAAATCTACCTAAGGAAGCAAAAACCTATATTCTAAAAACCATAAGACACTGATGAAAGAAAACAAAGATGATGCAGACAGATGGAAAAGTATATCATGTTCTTGGATTAAAAGAATCAATATTATGAAAATGGCCATACTAGCCAAGGCAATCTACAGATTTAATGCAATCTCTATCAAATTACCTATGGCATTTTTCATAGAACTAGAAATCTTTATGGAAACACAAAAGACTGTAAATAGTCAAAGCAATCTTGAGAAAGAAGTACAGAGCCAGAGGAATCAGTTTCCCCATCTTTAGACTATACTACAAAAGTACAGTCATAAGAACAGTATGGTACTGGTGCAAAAACAGAAATATACATCAATGAAACAAGATAGAAGATCCAGAAACAATCTTAGGTACCTATGGTCAATTAATCTATATCAAAGGAGACAAAACTATATGATGGAGGAAAAATATTCTTTTATAAGGAGAACTGAACAGCTACATGTAAAATAATGAAATTAGAACATTCTTTAATACCATACACAAAATAAACTCAAAATGGGTTAAAGACCTAAAAGTACAAAACTCTTGCAGGAAAATATAGGCAGAACACTGACAAAAATCATAGCAATATTTTTTTTCAGCACTGTCTCCTAGAATAACAAAAATAAAAACAAAAATAAACAAATGGTACCTAACTAAACTCAAAAACTTTTGCACAGCAAAGAAAACCATAAACAAAATGACACAATCCATAGAATGGGAGAAAATATTTGTAAATGATGCACCCCACAAGGAATTAATCTCCAAAATTTACAAACAGCTCATGAAACTCAATATCAAAAAAATAAAATAAAATCAAAAACTGAGAAGACATTTCTCCAAAGAAGACAGACCAATGGCAAACAGGTACATGAAAAGATGTTTACCATCACTAATTATTAGAGAAATGAAGATCAAAATGACATATCACCTGAGACCAGTCTGAATGGCCATCAAAAAATCTACAAACAATACATGCTGGAGAGGATGTAGAGGAAAGGGAAGGAACTCTCCTACAGTGTTGATAATGTGAAAACGAAAGTGTTAGTCCCTTAGTCATGTCTGACTCTCTGCGACCATGAACTGTAGCCTGCCAGGCTCCTCCATCCATGGGATTCTCCAGGTAAAAATCTAAAAGAGTTACCATGTGATTCAACAATTCTACTTCTGGGCGTACATCTAGAGAAATTCATGATTTGGAAGGACACATATACCCCAGTGTTCACTGCAGCACTGTTTACAATAGCCAAGACATGGAAACAATCTAAATGTCAACAAATGAATGGATAAAGAAGCTGTGGTTTGAGATAGTGTCACCTGGAACTTGAGCCAACTGCACAAGGGTATTGGAGGTCTGGTGAGAGACCATGGCCAAGAACAAACTACTAGGGCAGAAGTCTAGGAATGTATTCCACACAGCCAGCCAAAAAAGCTTTAAGGTTAAAAATAAAGCAAAACCAGTTGCCACTAATCATAAGAAGATAAACATTGCGAATGATGAAAAAGTTACCAGAGTGAATAAAGCTTTTGTAGATAAAGAAAAGAAAGTTGCAAACTTCTCAAAAGGCCTTTCCCTTGAACCTCTGCAGAAACAGCTAATTTGTTAGCAGTGTCATGAAAACAGCAGTTAATGTTGATGAAGCTACAAGATTAATGGCTCAGTTGTAATACACTGGTGATGCATCAGATTTCCCCAAAAGACCAATAAATTAAACATTTTATAAAAAAAAAAAAGAGAGAGATGTACATATATACAGTGGAATATTACTTAGTTCTTAAAAAGAATGAAATAACCTCATTTCAAGGTTATTGCAAGATGTATAAACTTGGAGATTATCATACTAACTGAAGTAAGTAAGAAGAGAAAGACAAATATCCTGATATTCTATTACATGAGGAATCTTTTAAAAAGTGATACAAATGCCCTTACTTACGAGACGAACAAACTCACAGAAGTAGAAAACACACCTGTGGTTACCAAATGGGAAAGGTAGGGGGAGGGACAAATTGGGAATTTGGGATTGACATAAACACACTACTATATTTAAAATAGATTAACCAACAAGGACCTACTGTATACAACAGGGAACTCTGCTCAATATTCTGTAATAACCTAAATGGGAAAAGAATTTTGGGAGGGATGTTCAAGAGGGAGGGGACATAAATATACCTATGGCTGATTAATGTTGATGTTTGGTGGAAACCCATACAAATTGTAAATCAATTATCCTTTAATTAAAAATAATTTTTAGAAGAATAGATATATATATATGTATGTATCACTGATATAAACAAAAAGCAATGAATAAAAAGTAATCATAAGGGGGGAAAAAAATGTGACCCAAACTCCAATTTATTACCCCAGCAGTGTTCTTCTTACCCAGTTTCATGCAGAGATGAAACCTCCCCTGAGAATTATCTGTTGTCAAGGGACAAGGGAGACTCCTGACATCTAGCAAGAAGGGAGGAGATCAGGAGGTGTTCAGGGGGGGCGGTGGAGTGAGGAGAGAGATTCAGCAACTTAAAGGCTATTGAAAACCTGTCTCTGTGTTTTTCCTGTAAAATATTAAGATCTATCATTTTGTTGGGATTTTACCTTTTTCTAACAGTATTTGATACTTTATTAGGGAAGGACTGCTTTCATTATTAAAGGACAACTTCTAGGCAAAGTGCCATCCAAGTAAGCCTTGAATGATGAGTGGGAGTTTGCCAGGCCCTGGGGTAGACTAGGATGGGGTGAGCCCGGACAGAGAATTCTAGGCAGAGGGGACTCATGCACATGCCAGAGGGCAGTTCACCTGAGTGCATCCATAGAGCGCAGGTGGCACACGGAGGCAGGGATGAGGTTTCTGTGGACCATGTCTAACTGTGCTGCGTGTCAGCTGTTAATCAGTCCTGTGAGCACTTGGTATGTAGCACTGCCAGTCTTTTAAATGATGTTCTGAAGCTCACAGTAAATGTTTCTGCTTCAAACCTTAGGAATGCAGGCTGAATGATAGATCGTGTGAAGCTAAAGGTCACCAGGAGTCACTGGCAGCAGTGCAGTGTTTATTGCAAGGCCCACCAAGGGTCTTCTGAATTGACTGTGGTCGAAATCAGCATAAATCTTCACCAAATGAACTGGTTGGACATCTCCTATGCCTTATGAGACCAAGGAGGTGGTATGCTATTGAGGAGGAAAAATAAAAATCAAAGGAGACTTGTGAAGTTTGTTAAAATAACCACTACAGTTACAACCATAGTAATTATCCTCCAATTAAAATGATTTTTTAAAAGAAAAATAAACCACTCCATTAAATGAACATGTAAAAGTAAGTGTATTCAAGCTTGTGCCTTTATTATGTATCACATATATGATTTATATCCAATGTTCAGATGAGGAAAGGGAGGCTCAGAGGGGCTAGTTACCCTCCTAGTTTTCAAGGAGGCTGTGGGATAAACTGCCTCGTTTTTATTTCATAGCTGATCTTTAAGAGGAAAGAACACTGGCAAGATTTGCCAATTTTTGCTTTAAAAAGACATGTCTGTCAAACTTGTAGGTGGAAACTGAGACCAACGTCCTGCAGGATGGCTCCCTCATCGACCTGTGCGGGGCCACCCTGCTCTGGAGAACGGCAGATGGCCTCTTTCACACCCCAACCCAGAAGCACATCGAAGCCCTGCGGCAGGAGATCAATGCGGCACGGCCGCAGTGTCCAGTGGGGCTCAACACCTTAGCCTTCCCCAGCATCAACAGAAAAGAGGTGGTAGAGGAGAAGCAGCCCTGGGCGTACCTCAGCTGCGGCCACGTGCACGGCTACCACAACTGGGGCCATCGCAGCGACACGGAGGCCAACGAGAGGGAGTGTCCCATGTGCAGGACTGTGGGCCCCTACGTGCCGCTCTGGCTCGGCTGCGAGGCGGGCTTCTACGTAGACGCGGGACCGCCCACTCATGCTTTCACCCCTTGTGGACACGTGTGCTCAGAGAAGTCTGCGAAATATTGGTCTCAGATCCCGCTGCCTCACGGAACTCACGCCTTTCATGCCGCCTGCCCTTTCTGTGCCACACAGCTGCTTGGGGAACAGAACTGCATCAAACTGATTTTCCAAGGTCCAGTTGATTGATGCCCTCAAGAGCCATCAACGACTTTATTAACAAGTTACTGTGAAGATTTTGCCACTAACTCTAGATTTTACCTTTTTATAATGCCGTTTATTCGGGGGAGGGGGGGTCCTGAAGCTAGGAAGAAAGAGGGGCACAGTGATGAAACATGCCAGGCATTGACCATAAAAGTGGTGTGTTGCATGCTCAAAACAGCGGCATCATCATTGAAGTGTGCTTGATTAAACCGTAATACCTTTGTAACAATTGGATTTAAAATGCCATGCTTTCATTTCAACCTTGGGGTTTCTTTGGTAAACTGGGACTGGAGTTTAAATCCTATTTTAAAACTCCAGAAGAAATGTATTCAAAAGTTGTTGGCTCTTAATTGCAACCTTCGGTGCTGCGTGGTATAGGTTGTAGTCATGCCATGTCTGGAAATACTTAATACAGATTAGAATCTGACTAGATGCCAAAAGAGTGGCTCTGTAAGATGATGTTGGGGACAGGACACCTTAAGTACAGGTGGTTGTTTTGAAATCTGGGGCTTTTTAAATTTTTCTTTTGAGGGGAGGGAATATGTTGTCATTATTATTATTTCTTTTAACTTCAGTGGAATTTAATTACTTTATACACACATTCATCAAATCCCTTGGCATTTCAAACAAAGAATTTTCTATAACTTTTTGGTCTGCCTTTTGATCTGCCATGGTCTGTGTCCCTGACACTCATCTTGCATGGGTAGAACTATTTGGTTGATTAAAATGTAACAACTCTTATTAAACATTCATTAAATGAGGGTGATTATTGCAGCAGGAAACATGGCCCAGGTTATATAATATCAAGTTCATTTGCTTACCGAGTAATTGAAGAGTGATTAGAAATAAGGTTTTACTCTTTAAAACCACTTGTTGGGGTTTCCTAAGTTTTTCTTAAGAAAGCCAAAATTCTGTGAACTTAAAAGCAACGTGTTACAACGATGCAGTCAGTTTTGTTCGCTCCCCTTCTGCCATCTGTCGCCTTCCACTGCAGCTTACAGAGCCCTGTAAGTTTTGAAAATGTTTGCAAATCAAACTAAATTTAAATGTAATCATTAGATACACAACACCAAGTGGTACATCTGCAGAGAGCATTTGAAATTCCTGATTTCAAGAGAGCAAATGAATGTTTACTGAGGAATAATTAAATCAGAATTTCATATGAGCTCCACCAGCCCTGTTAGTTTCATTTCATTTTTGAATAATAATTCTTGGATGTTCGTTCTCTGTGCTCGGTACCAGTGTATCACCATTCCCATGATGCAAAGATCCTTCAGGACATGCCCCTGCCAGAGCTGGCTGGGATGAAAGCTTCCTGCCACATGGAGCAACTGTTTAAATTAACATCCTCTTAAATTGACCATTGCAGATTCGTGCCGCATTTTTTTAACCTTTGTAAAGATACATAATTTATATGATTCTAATATACTGTATTCCTGTTCTAATTGGATTTTTCCATGGTTTGCCTGCTGGCAAATATTTTGCCTATTTTCACTTGTTCTAACCCATTTTGAAAGCCCTTTTCCTTAACATGATAAGATCTATTCATCTTGATTGCTGCTGCTTAAGTTGATTTAATATATAAAAAGTTCAGCCTCTAAGTTTTCAAATAGCTTTACTTCTTAGTGGAGATTATTGTTTATGATGAGGTGGTTTTGTTTTGGTAATTTTTAAGTGCTGTGAAAATCCAACAACAGTCCTCTTATTGATAGCTTACTGTATTCTGTATAGCTTGCTCAACCTGCAGATAGAGAATGAAACAAAAAAATGAAATTGCCCAGAATATCGAATGCCTTTTGACATACCCAGAGTCTCCCATGGTTAGCTTTTACCAATGCAATCTGTGCCGCTTTAGGCTCCACAAAATGATGCAGGAAGCACACAGTCCCTTTTCTTGCCATATGAAGAAGGTGATTTGAGGAGTCTTGATACCTTAAAAAGCATCTTGTAAGATAAATAGGTAATATCTTAGCCTTTCTAGATGCAAGACTATCAAAAACTTTTTTTTTCCAAAAAGTCACCATCTGATATAATTTTCTATTTCAAGGACTATAGTAGTTAAAGTGTAGTACTTCTACATCAGCCTATGCTGATGCCCCAAAATAGTTATGTTCCAACTTGAAAGCTTTGAATTTTAGTAAACTTGGGTAAAAGATTCCAAGCTCTTGGAAGGGGTAACAGTGACCCACCCTCTGTTAGTGCCACCCACATCTTTTCTTCTGACTTCCAAGTGAGGTTCCCTTTCCCCTGCCTGGGGAACCACAGCCAGGTCACACCTCTGTAGAAGGAAGCCAGGCTCATCTTGGCCACTTCCAGTAAGATCTGCTAACGTTGATTAATGAGACTCCCCCTACTCCCCATATTTGAGAGCAATTTCATTTGTGAGAATAAAGAACTCTAGCTCAGAGTAGAGTCATATAGTTCAGAAAAGGTAACTTCTCAGAGGTCATGCCTGTTGTTATGTCTTGCTTGACATCACATTCAAGGACAAATCCCACTTCCCAGGTGTATACATAGGAAATTGCAGACCAATTATCCTGATCTCAGCCTGACCAAAATGCCTTTTGTGACTACATTTCCAGAAAAACCCCAGTGATGTATTCCCATAGTTTTCCACCCACCGCCCCCCACCCCCAGTTGTTTATGCCAGTTTATTGCCAAAAAAGAAGAAGAAAAAGAAAAAAAAAGGTTCAGAGTTAATGGGATACAACTCTGAATATTTTTCTAGCCTGGAATTTTTTTTTATTATCACTAATCAGTGCTGCCAGGTCATGCATGCTGCAACTCTACATTTTCCTTATTTGGTTTCACTTTTTGCAAGAAGGGCTACAGTTCACATGGCAGAGTAAGTATTATGCTTTCTGTTTTTTTTTCTAACTGTAGCCCAAAAGAATTAAAGTCTTTTAATATAAATAGCATATTTATCATTCCTCGATAGTTAATTATAGAGTTTGGTACCTTTGTGCCTCAGGGAAGCCACGTGACATAACTGGTTATAGAATTTCAGGGTTAGGGTTTAAAGAAAGGAGAAAGCCATTGGAAAAATGATGGGCTCCATTAAGGAGACTAATGAATCTGGATGCAGAAATATGCCAAGAACTGGCATACACATGATTGTAGTAGAATTTATTTCCAGGATCAGTAGGGAAATTACTTTTAAGTTATTACATCTACTATATTATCAAAGTTGAGGAGAACTCTTTTCTTCATAAAGCTTCAGTGCTTTATTTTTGCTTACATTAAAAAAAATTTTTTTCAACCCCTGCTGTTTGGGAGCTCAGTATTGTTATTTGGGCACTTTTTGAGAGTTTAAAAAGGAGCATGTTTTCTCCTTAATTTAAGTGTAACATAGGTTACAGAGTTGTTACCTGCAGTTCTATGATTTTGATCAATGTTCCTTTTTAAATCCATTCTGTTCTTTGGATTGAAAGGATATATGATCACAATGTTGTTAATGCTGGCTAAAAAACACTTGTCAGCTTCATGCAATCCTGCCTTTTAACAGTGGAATTTCTGATAGACAAACAACAGAATCTTGATTTTAAGCCGGATCCAGCTCTGTTCTTTTGGCTGTAGCTCTTACATCTCCACAGTTTAGCCTTCATGGGCAGAGGGTATGAAGTTCCTCCTTGAGTGCTAGAAGGAGAGCATGGCTCTGTT
The DNA here is from genome assembly GCF_000754665.1 of Bison bison bison. NCBI lineage: Eukaryota > Metazoa > Chordata > Mammalia > Artiodactyla > Bovidae > Bison > Bison bison. The sequence goes on along the minus strand of NW_011494826.1, from coordinate 6,375,105 downwards.
ATCATTTCTTTATGACCCAGTCAAAGACCAGTAAGACAACTCCAGAACCTTTTTAAAAGAATGTAAGCATTATTGAAGCAGTAAAACAGAAGGTTCAGTATTTCTTTTTAGTAAAACTAATATCCTCTCAAGTTTTCACCCTTATGCAGAATCCCTAGAGGAAGATAGGGAAAAGCAAATATTTTTCCAGTTCTACTTAACTATTTCTAAACAAACAAAAACTCGATGAAAGGGAAGTTGTTTCTTTTTAGCTGAGATGACAGATTGTTTCTCTGTATTAAATAGTCTAGAAGCTAAGAGGGTGGTCATATTTACCATGTATAGTGTAATGAGCAGTTAAATTTTATGGATATATTTGTAAAACTGTTCTTTTATATTTCATGTCAAATTGAAAAGTTTATTTCTTCACTATTGTATCTGTGGAAATACAAGCCATTTTACAGGAAAAAAATCTTCAAAAACTATTAAATGGATCTCGGTATCTTTGTGAGTCATTGTCTTTATCAGACCGTTCAATAGGAAGTAGATATAAAAGTAGACTTGACTTCTGCATTTTTCAAACTTTCAGGTTGATCCCAAACAGTTGAGCTGATCATTGTTTTATATTCTGCACAATACCTATTTAAATCTAGATTTATGAGAACAATTTAGTGGGGAAAGAAGAGTATTTAACAGATGGAGCTGGGATACCTAGATATTCACATGCAAAAGAATGAAGTTGGACCCCTTCCGCACACAGTATACAAAAATTAACTCAAAATGGACAGAGCAAAAACTGTAGAAGAATAAACCTTTGTGACCTTAGTCATTGAGTTCTTAAACATCAAAAACACAAGCAACAAAAGAAAATAAATTGGACTTCAAAACTAAAATATTTTGTGTTTCAAAGGACACTGTCCTTTACACTTTGTCAAAAGTAAAAAGACAACCCATACAATGGGAGAAAATATTTGGAAATCATATCTAATAAGGAAATAGTATCCAGAACACCTGGAGATCTCAAAACTCATCAAGAAAAGGACAGATGGCCCAGTTTAAAAACAGTCAAAAGATCTGAATAGGTATTTTTCCAAAAAAGATACACAAATGACCAATAAGCATGTACAGATAACCAGGAATATTAGGTATCAGAGAAATGCAAGTGAAAAACCAGAAAAATACCACTTCATACCCACTGTGAGAGTAGCAAGGGAAGAACAGAATCTGACTCCTTGTTGGATTTGTTTTACTTTAGCCTTTGCTCTCCATTGCTTTTTTTACTATAATCACTGAAAGGATGCTGTCTGTAAGCTGTAAGCATACATAATGGCCTGCCTCTCTGCCTGAAATGGGAAACCCGCCCCTCTGTCTCAAAGTTTAACTAAGGTGCCTTTGTTCAGCTCACAGGGAGACATTTTGACCCTGCCCACTTGTGAAAGGTTGCAGGAAAAAAAAGTTATCCCGGCCCCTCCCCACTGCTGGTTAATCCAGGAGATATTCTGCAAGGCTAATGGCATTTTTTACTTCCTCACCTTGTCCCTCTCTCTGTTCTACAAAAGATACTAATATCCAGACCCTGATAAGACTAGAAACACTTGTCTGCCATCTTCTCAGATGCCCGGCTTTTCAAATAAAGTCACTGTTCCGTTCTATTCCTTGTCTCAATACCTCATCTCCTGATTATTTGCCTGTCATGCGGCAAACAGACCAAGCTTGGATTTGGTAACAATAGCTAAAATCAGAAAGTTACAAGTGTTCAGAGTGTGTTGAAAAATTGGAATTTTCATGCACTGTTGGTAGAATTATAAAATGGGGGGGAGGAGCCAAGATGGCAGAGGAGTAGGACGGGGAGAACAATTTCTCCCCCCACAAATTCATCAAAAGAGCATTTAAACGTCGAGTAAATTCCACAAAACAACTTCTGAATGCCGGCAGAGGACATCAGGCACCCAGAAAAGCAACCCAACTCTTCGAAAGGAGGTAGGAAAAAATATTAAAGACAAAAAAAAGAGACAAAAGAGG
>NW_011494826.1:6371083-6371942 GCF_000754665.1 Bison bison bison | reverse complement strand
AGGGTGGCTGAGGCACTGCGAGCCCACGCCAGTGTTATTTGTTTGCAGCATCCCTCCCTCCCTCCCTCCCCACAGCGCGACTGAACAAGTAAGCCTAAAAAAAAAAAAAAGTGTCCTCCACCGTCCCCTTTGTGTCAGGGCGGAAACCAGATACTGAAGAGACTAGCAAACAGAAGAAGATATAACAGAGGGAAATGCCTTGGAAGCTACAGGCAATAGATCAAAACCCTGTGGTTACTACGGACTACATAGGAAGGGGCCTATAGATCTTGAGAAATATAAGTCAGACCAAGGAACTAGCCAAAAATGAACTGAACCCACAACACCCACAACAAAACCAAGAAAGTCCTAGATATATTTTTATTATTTTTACAATCATTTTTTTTAATTAAAAAAAAAATTAAGTCCTCTATTGTTCCTTTAATTTTCACTTTTATAACCTATTACTTTGCAAAAAAAAAAAAGACCCTATTTTTTTCTTCTTCAGCAAACTTCATATATATATATTTTATAATTTTTTGACCTTGTGTCTTTTTTTTTGTTTGTTTTTTTCTTCTTTTCTTTAACATTGTATTTTTGAAATTCCAAACTCTACTCTAGATTTTTAATTTTCGCTTTTTTGGTATATGTTATCGATTTTGTACCTATAGTTTTTTTTTATATAATTTCTGTGACTTTTTTTTTTATTCTTCTTCTCTGTTTCTTTCTCTTCTTCTTTTATATAACATTGTATATCTGAAATTCCAAACTCTACTCTAGATTTTTAATTTATGCTTTTTGGTATTTGATATCAATTTTGTACCTGTATTTTCTTTATAATTGTTGTGACATTATTTGTTTTTGTTTGTTTTCTCTCTTT
>NW_011494826.1:6367794-6368105 GCF_000754665.1 Bison bison bison | reverse complement strand
CATACAGACTGAAAGTGAAGGGCTGGAAAAAGATTTTCCATGCAAATAGGGACCAAAAGAAAGCAGGAGTAGCAATACTCATATCAGATAAAATAGACTTTAAAACAAAGGCTGTGAAAAGAGACAAAGAAGGTCACTACATAATGATCAAAGGATCAATCCAAGAAGAAGATATAACAATTATAAATATATGCACCCAACACAGGAGCACCGCAGTATGTAAGACAAATACTAACAAGTACGAAAGGAGAAATTAACAATAACACAATAATAGTGGGAGACTTTAATACCCCACTCACACCTATGGATAG
>NW_011494826.1:6366476-6367265 GCF_000754665.1 Bison bison bison | reverse complement strand
CACCAACAGTGTAAGAGGGTTCCCTTTTCTCCACACCCTCTCCAGCATTTATTGCTTGTAGACTTTTGGATCGCAGCCATTCTGACTGGTGTGAAATGGTACCTCATAGTGGTTTTGATTTGCATTTCTCTGATAATGAGTGATGTTGAGCATCTTTTCATGTGTTTGTTAGCCATCTGTATGTCTTCTTTGGAGAAATGTCTATTTAGTTATTTGGCCCATTTTTTTGATTGGGTCATTTATTTTTCTGGAGTTGAGCTGTAGGAGTTGCTTGTATATTTTTGAGATGAGTTGTTTGTCAGTTGCTTCATTTGCTATTATTTTCTCCCATTCTGAAGGCTGCCTTTTCACCTTGCTAATAGTTTCATTAAAGCATTTCCTCTAAAGTCAGGAACAAGACAAGGGTGCCCACTTTCACCATTACTATTCAACATAGTTTTGGAAGTTCTGGCCACAGCAATCAGAGCAGAAAAAGAAATAAAAGGAATCCAAATTGGAAAAGAAGAAGTCAAACTCTCACTATTTGCAGATGACATGATCCTCTACATAGAAAACCCTAAAGACTCCACCAGAAAATTACTAGAACTAATCAATGACTATAGTAAAGTTGCAGGATATAAAATCAACACACAGAAATCCCTTGCATTCCTATACACTAATAATTAGAAAACAGAAAGAGAAATTAAGGAAACAATTCCATTCACCATTGCAATGGAAAGAATAAAATACTTAGGAATATATCTACCTAAAGAAACTAAAGACCTATATATAGAAAACTATAAAACACCT
>NW_011494826.1:6365434-6366376 GCF_000754665.1 Bison bison bison | reverse complement strand
TTAAATGATACAATAGACCAGTTAGACCTGATTGATATCTATAGGACATTTCATCCCAAAACAATGAATTTCACCTTTTTCTCAAGCGCACATAGAACCTTCTCCAGGATAGATCACATCCTGGGCCATAAATCTAGCCTTGGTAAATTCAAAAAAATATAAATCATTCCAAGCATTTTTTCTGACCACAATGCAGTAAGATTAGATCTCAATTACAGGAGAAAAACTATTAAAAATTCCAACATATGGAGGCTGAACAACACGCTGCTGAATAACCAACAAATCACAGAAGAAATCAAAAAAGAAATCAAAATCTGCATAGAAACGAATGAAAATGAAAACACAACAACCCAAAACCTGTGGGACGCGGTAAAAGCAGTCCTAAGGGGAAAGTTCATAGCAATACAGGCACACCTCAAGAAACAAGAAAAAAGTCAAATAAATAACCTAACTCTACACCTAAAGCAACTAGAAAAGGAAGAAATGAAGAACCCCAGGGTGAGTAGAAGGAAATAAATCTTAAAAATTAGAGCAGAAATAAATGCAAAAGATACAAAAGAGACCATAGCAAAAATCAACAAAACCAAAAGCTGGTTCTTTGAAAGGATAAATAAAATTGACAAACCATTAGCCAGACTCATCAAGAAACAAAGGGAGAAAAATCAAATCAACAAAGTTAGAAACAAAAATGGAGAGACCACAACAGACAACACAGAAATACAAAGGATCATAAGAGACTACTATCAACAATTATATGCCAATAAAATGGACAACATGGAAGAAATGGACAAATTCTTAGAAAAGTACAACTTTCCAAAACTCGACCAGGAAGAAATGGAAGATCTTAACAGACCCATCACAAGCACGGAAATTGAAACTGTAATAAAAAATCTTCCAGCAAACAAAAGCCCCGGTCCAGACGGCTTCACAGCTGAATTCTAC
>NW_011494826.1:6364497-6364635 GCF_000754665.1 Bison bison bison | reverse complement strand
AAGACAGTATGGTACTGGCACAAAGACAGAAATATTGATCAATGGAACAAAATAGAAAGCCCAGAGATACATCCACGCACATATGGACACCTTATCTTTGACAAAGGAGGCAAGAATATACAATGGATTAAAGACAAT
>NW_011494826.1:6349997-6363163 GCF_000754665.1 Bison bison bison | reverse complement strand
GACAGATACACAATGGAGTATTACTCAGCCATGAAAAAGAATACATTTGAATCAGTTCTAATGAGGTGGATGAAACTGGAGCCTATTATACAGAGTGAAGTAAGCCAGAAGGAAAAACATAAATACAGTATACTAACGCATATATATGGAATTTAGAAAGATGGTAACAATTACCCGGTGTATGAGACAGCAAAAGAGACACTGATGTATAGAACAGTCTTATGGACTCTGTGGGAGAGGGAGAGGGTGGGAAGATTTGGGAGAATGACATTGAAACATGTAAAATATCATGTAAGAAACGAGTTGCCAGTCCAGGTTCGATGCACGATACTGGATGCTTGGGGCTAGTGCACTGGGACGACCCAGAGGGATGGTATGGGGAGGGAGGAGGGAGGAGGGTTCAGGATGGGGAACACATGTATACCTGTGGCGGATTCATTTTGATATTTGGCAAAACTAATACAATTATGTAAAGTTTAAAAATAAAATAAAATTTTTAAAAAAAAAAAGGAAAAAATAAAAAAAATAAAATGGTACCTGGTGGCTCAGATGGTAAAGAATCCGCCTGCAATGCGGGAGACTAGGGTTCGATTCCTGGATTGGAAAGATCTCCTGGGGAAGGGAATGGCCACCCACTCCAGTGTTCTGGCCTAGAGAATTCCATGAACAAAGGAGTCTGGCAGGCTATCGTCCATGGTTTTGCAAAGAGTTGAACATGACTGAGCGACTTAAGCGCTCACACAGCAGCCATTTTGGAGCTAACAGTTTACAGCTCCTCAAAATGTAAAATAGTTACCCTGTGACCCAGTATTTTCACTCCTGAAAAGTGAAAGTGACTCAGTTGTGTCCAGCTCTTTGTGACTCCATGGACTATACAGTCCATGGAATACTCCAGGCCAGAATACTGGAGTGGGTAGCCTTACCCTTCTCCCGGGGATCTTCCCAACCCAGGGATCACACCCAGGTTTCCTGCATTGCAGGTGGATTCTTTACCAGCTGAAATACAAGGGAAGCCCAAGAATACTGGAGTGGGTAGCCTGTCCCTTCTCCAGTGGATCTTCCCAACCCAGGAATCAAACTGGGGTCTCCTGCATTGCAGGAGGGTTCTTTCTCAACTGAGCTATCAGGGAAGCCCTATTTTCATTCCTAGTGTGTACCAAAGAGAATTGTGAACCAAGCCAGGACCCTGTGGGCTCTCCGGGGTATAGATCTTTCTTTTCATGTCCCCAGTTTATAGTTTGTAGGAAAGAGGCTTTGTTCAGCGTGCCCTGAGTTCCAAAGGGTGGATTCAGACAGTTGCTAATCAGAAAAGGGAGGGGATGCAGAAACAAAGAAGGAGCAGTCAAGAATTGCAAAGAGTTGAACACGACTGAGCGACTTAAGCACTCACACAGCAGCCATTTTGGAGCTAACAGTTTACAGCTCCTCAAAATGTAAAATAGTTACCCTGTGACCCAGTATCTTCACTCCTGAAAAGTGAAAGTGACTCAGTCGTGTCCAGCTCTTTGTGACTCCATGGACTATACAGTCCATGGAATACTCCAGGCCAGAATACTGGTTCCTGGAGTAACATGGCAGGGTCCTGGTTCCTCCTCAAGGAATAGACACAACAATATATCTTTGAGTTCTTCTGCAGGAACTAAGGCCCCCACTACTCAGTCGGGGACTAAGGGAACTATCCTCTATCCCCCACCTGGATAGAGGATGGTAACTTACGGCTGAGCCAAGATTCCTGGAGTACCACCTTGTTACCTCACTACCAAAAAATCACACCCCGTAGCACTCACCTGAAATTATGCCTATAAAATCTTGTCCCCAGAAACCACCAGAGAACTCAGGAGTTTTATTCTCTTTTATCATGAGCCATCCTGTCCTCCTTGCATGGTCGTGCAGCAGAACTGTCTCTGCTCCGGATTCTGATGGTTTGGTTTTTTTGGCTCACTGTGCATCATGCACACAAACGTGTGTGTGGTAACAGTAGTGACCACAGTTGCACAACTCTGAATATACAAAAAGCAACTGAGTTTTATATTTTTAAGGGGTGACTTATGATATGTTAATTATATATCAAAACTAATTTTTAAAAGATATATACTGAATTCAGAGATGTTACAAAAATGTGATTCCTAGAATTGACTATAGTAGCATATAGCAAAGGAAACCATAAATAAAAGGTGAAGACAACCTGCAGACTGGGAGAAAACATTTGCAAAGAATGCAATGACAAGGGTTTGATTTCCAAAATATACAAATAGCTCCTACAACTCAACAACAACAACAACAACAAACCCAATCAAAAAATGGGCAGAAGACCTAAATAGACAATTCTCCAAAGACATGCACATCCAAAAGGCACATGTTCAGAATTACTAATTATTAGAGAAATGGAAGTCATTGAGATACCACCTCACATCAGTCAAAATAACCATAATTTTAAATGTACAAATAAATGCTGGGGAGGCTCTGGAGGAAAGGGAACCCTCCTGCACTACTGGTAGGAGCGTACATTGGTGCAGCCACTATGGAAAACAGTATAGAGGTTTCTCAAAACACTATAGAGTTGCCATATAATCCAGTAATCGCACTCCTGGACATATATCCAGACCAAACTCTAATTCAAAAAGACACATGCACCCCTATGTCCCTAGAAGCACAATAACCACAACAGCCAAGACATGAAAGCAAACTAAATGTTCATCAACAGAGGAATGGATAAAGAAGATATGCTATATATATGCATATATATACACACAATGGAATGCCATTTGGCCATAAAAACAATGAAATAATGCCATTTGTAGCAACAAGGATGGACCTAGATTTTATCATACTAAGTGAGGTGAGTCAGAAAGACAAATATCATATGGTATTACTCCTATGTGGAATCTAAACTATGACGCAGATGAACTTATCTGTGAAACAAAAACAGACTCACAGACATAGAGAACAGACTCATGGTTGCCAAGGGGGAGGGATGGATTGGGAGTTTGTGATTAGCAGATGCACACTATTATATATAGACATTGGATAAGCAACACGGTCCTACTGTGTGTGTGTGTGTGTGTGTGTATAACAACCATTTTGCTGTACAGCAGTAATTAACACACTATAAGTCAACTATACGTCAATAAAATTAAAATATAGTACCACATACTTTCTTAGTCATTGAGATAAAAATATTCAAGATCCTCAAATTTTTGCCTATCTTGAGATGTTTTCCAAAGTCTTACAACATAGATCATTTCTTTCTATCTTGCTTCCACTGGTCATTAGCTAAAGAGAATATACACATAAGCCTACTTAAAAGATTACAAGACAGCATCATATTCTTAAAGACCGTCTATTTTTGCTATCAGGATGAAAAAATAAAGCACTATTTCTGAATGAATAGAATGCTATTCTAAGACCTCAAAATCGACTTTCTTTGAAAGCAAAAACTTTTATAACCAAAATAAAAGCCAACAGAGGTCAATTTCCATGTCTTGACTACTGTGACTAATGCTGCAGTGAATATGGAAATGCAGACATCTGGTCTTACTCTTAGTTATTTGATTACAAGAATTTTTTAATGTAAATTAAGAAATGTGGTTTTGGGAACACAGGGAAACATGATGACTTATATGTTCTGTAGTGGGTTTCTCAGTAAACAGCTCCAGAAGAAAGTTCTCCTTCCCAGAAACACAAAATGTGCCCAAGACTGGCAAAATAAGACCACAATGGTTATGGCTGCCAAAGCTGTAAGCCTGAGAAAGCTATGTTCAAACTGTTGTGGCCCCCTGAACACCCATTGCCAATTGCGGGACTTGCACTGGAATGCCCAAACAGGCTATTCTTAAGCATTGCTTACTTCTTTTCTCTTTTAAACAGGTTCTAGTTGAATATCAAGGCTATTCTTATTAAAAAGGTATAATGGACTTTCTTTTTTTGCCTAATTCCATGTTTAAATTTAAGCTTACATCAGAGTGCCAAGAAATGTTGCTTATAATGCAGATTCCTTAGTCCCATCAACAGAGGCTGATATTCTAGTTCTCAGTCTCTCCAGGAATTTACATTTGACAACCTAGGTGACTAAGAATACTCTGCAGGTAATCCATGTTCCATGCTTTGAGAAATTCTTCAGCTAAATGATTGTGTTGATTGTATGCCTCTGTGGTCAAACTAACTAATTCCACTCTGTGGTTTTGGTTCTCCCAACAAGGTTTCCTAGGAACTTGAAGTGTATGGACCCACATAGAGATGGGAATGAATGACCTGACCAGTCAAGTGTTCTTCCTACCCTGTGATTCTAACTTCCATTTTCTATCACATGACTGGACCTTACTCAACTTCACTGCTGCTTTTCTAAACTTTTGTTCCTTCTCCTTTAGGACTGATTTAATACACACTTTAACCATTTATATGTTACACGGAAAACAATCTCCAAAAATTCTCAAATTAGTTTGAGGGAGTTAAGAGTTAAAAATAATTTTGGGAACTTGCTGAGTTTTCAAAATTGTTATTTAACATGATGAAACTTGCCTGGATCAGTAAACTGGATATCATCACAGCACATTTCACAGATTTATGGTTCCTATCACTTAGTGATATATTTCTAATAAAACTTGGAAGGGAACCTTTTTTAATCCCAGAGTTTGACTTCTGCATATATTCTGTAAATGTTCTGCTGTTTAGATCCATTGCATTAAACAGACAGGTATTTCCTCATCTATAAAACAGAAGTGGTAATAGGCTTCAACTCCGTGGAGATGTAAAGGTAACATGGTATAGGCACCATGGTACGTAACTGCTCAGTAAACAATAGTGATTTACAATATATTGCTCCCTTGCGAGTGAAACCTGACAGGACCCTATGGTACCCTCCCAGATATGAATACTTTTCATGCCCCCGGTTTATATTTTGTAGGAAACAAGCTTCATTCCTTTCATTGACTTTCCCTGGGTTCCAAAGGGCAGGTTCCCACTGTTGCTAATCAGGGAAGCAAGAGAATGCAGAAACAAAGGAGTAAAAATCAAGAAACAGTAATGCAGGGATGGACCTGAAGATATCCATAAATATCACTTATATGTTGAATCTAAAATATGATACAAATGAACTTATTTATGAAACAGATACTGACTCACAGACATAGAAAACAGACTTGTGGTTGCCAAGGGGGTGGGGGTGGGAAGACTGGGAATTTGCGATTAGCAGATGAAGATGCAAGCTATTGCATTTTTGCCGCTACTGCTAAGTCGCTTCAGTCGTGTCCGACTCTGCGACCCCACAGACGGCAGCCCAGCAGGCTCCGCCATCCCTGGGATTCTCCAGGCAAGAATACTGGAGTGGGTTGCCATTTCCTTCTCCAATGCATGAAAGTGAAAAGTGAAAGTGAAGTCGCTCAGTCGTGTCCAACTCTCAGCGATCTCATGGACTGCAGCCCACCAGCCTCTTCCATCCATGGGATTTTCCAGGCAAGAGTACTGGAGTGGGGTGCCATTGCCTTCTCCATTTCTAAGAACATTTCTAAGATTTCTAAGGTTTCTAAGAACATTTCTAAGAATGTTTCTAAGAACATTTCTAAGAACATGGAAAAACAACAAGATACTACTGTATTGTACAGTTCAGTTCAGTTCAATCACTCAGTCATGTCCGACTCTTTGAGACCCCATGGACTGCAGTACACGAGGCCTCCCTGTCCATCACCAACTCCCGAAGTTTACTCAAACTCATGTCCATTGAGTCAGTGATGCCATCCAACCATCTCATCCTCTGTTATCCCCTTCTCCTCCTGCCTTCAATCTTTCTCAGCATCAGGGTCTATACATAATAATATCTTCGAGTTCTCCTGTAGGAACTAAGCTTCCCACCCCACCCCCAGCAACCAGGTGGAGGTTGATAACTTCAGGCTGAGCACAAGATTCTTTGAACACTGCTCTGTTATGTCACCACCAGTTGGTTAAGAAGAAAATCTGCACACGGTGGGAGATGATAAAGACTGATGCCTTCCCCCAAATGGTTAATGAAAATTAACTTTCCCTTTCTTCTAAGACTGTCATCACTTGGACTGCAAGGAGATCCAACCAGTCCATTCTGAAGGAGATCAGCCCTGGGATTTCTTTGGAAGGAATGATGCTAAAGCTGAAACTCCAGTACTTTGGCCAACTCATGCACAGAGTTGACTCACTGGAAAGGACTCTGATGCTGAGAGGGATTGGGGGCAGGAGGAGAAGGGGACGACAGAGGATGAGATGGCTGGATGGCATCACTGACTCGATGGACGTGAGTCTGAGTGAACTCCAGGAGTTGGTGATGGACAGGGAGGCCTGGCGTGCTGTGATTCATGGGGTTGCAAAGAGTCAGACACGACTGAGCGACTGAACTGAAGACTGTTATGGTCAAGCAGAATCTTTAAAACTGGTTTTTGGACACAAGTCCACTTTCTTCACAAGCTGCCAACCTCCTACGTAAAGCAACCTTTCCTTTCCAACCAACACTGGTTTCTCAAGCACTGGCTTTCAAGCAGTGAGCAGCTAAACCTCATTTGTTTATATTTCTCAATGTGTCATCTTTAGAACTTAAAAGTCTTAGAAATTGTTCTCCAAAGAAGTCTTTATAACCTTGACAAACAGTCTAGTACATTCCATATTTAACAGACCTCCATTTTTTTTTCTTATATAATGTATTTTAAATTCTTGAGGAAAGCTTTAATTGTTAGGCTTTAGCCATTATGGACCCATTATCACACATTCTCAAGATAACTTATTTTAAATGAAACAAGTGAGCATGAGCCCAACACTGGCCATTATTATTCATGTGGTTCTAAACCCTAATCTTTAAATAAATACACTATTGTTGCTTATGCACTGCTCTGACTTAAATATTTTAATAGTTTTTATGCTGGTGACCACACAATGATATTACTTTATGAAAAGAACTATTTAGCAAATATGCTTGTGACTATATATTTACTTGTGTGTATTTACTATATATATATACTTGTGACTGTTGACAATTATGTAGCACTCTTTGGTAGATGTTTCCCAACTTTAAATACATTTATATTTGATAGTCTCAGAGTCTCAGTCTGTTTATTAGAATTAGTTTATTCACTTGGAATAGTGTACCTCATGGACTGAATGGACAGCAAGATGGATCACCACTCTGTGTTGCATTAGGATCTTTGATTTGTTCTCCTGTTAGTTTCTTGTAGAGTAAGAACATTTAAAACACGACTAACTATATGATTAAATCCAATAAACTAGCAAAATTTCAAGTCCCTCCAGCCCACCAACATTTCCACTGAATGAGAACTCATTTCTCTGAACCAACTGATAGCAGTTAGATTCTTAAAATGTATTTCACAGTCTGCTTATATTTCTAAATTTGTAGGATGAAGTTTGCTTTAGAAAATGAAGGTTTCAGTGATTAATTGAGTCTAATCAACACAACTGAAAAAAAAAAAGCCAATGTGGTCAGTGGGAAGAGCACTGAGTTAGGTATTACTTCCTGGTAATGGTGTGACCTCTAATTAATTGTGTAATCTCAGGCAAGTGACTTAATCTCTGCCTGTTTTTCATATGAGAGATGATGAAATTAAAATAAAAATCGATCACATGTCAGATCACAAAACAAGTTTCAACAAATTTAAGAGACTGATAATTAAACTAAGTATCTTTTCCTGCCATAATGGAATAAAACTAGGAAATAACAACAATGGGAACCAGTAACAATTCCCAACAACAATGGGAAACAGTAAACTTCACCAAAAAAAAAAAAAAAGTGGGAATGCAACAGCACACATTTGAGCAACCAGTGAGTCAAAGCGGAAATTAGAAAAGAAACTGGACAATACCTTGGAGCAAATGAAAATGAAATGTCAACATATCAAAATTTACATATTATGAAATTCATAACAGTAAGTGCATACATTAAAAGAAAGATTTCAAATAAACAACCTAATGTTATACCTCAAAGAATCAGAGAACAAATTGAGCTCAAAATTAGGAAGTAAAGAGCAGAAATAAAATTTTAAAAAATTTTAAATAGGAAACCAGTTGGCTTTTTGAAAAGACAAATCAATTTACAAACTCTTATGCTGGACTAAAGTAAAAAATAAAATCAGAAATGAAAGAAGAGCTATAACAGAAATAAAAAGGACAAGAGACTACTATGAACAATTATCCACTAACAAACTGGATAAATTAGAAGAAGTGAATAAATTCATAGTATACAGGACCTTACCTGTCTCCTGAGAAACCTGTATGTGGGTCAGGGAGCAACGGTTAGAACTGGACATGGAACAACTGACTGGTTCAAAATTGGGAAAGGAGTATGACAAGGCTGTATATTGTGCCCTGTTTATTTAACATATGCAGAGTACATCATGTGAAATGCCAGTCTGGATGAACCAATCACAAGCTGGAATCAAGATTGCCAGGAGAAATATCAACAAACCTCAGATATGCAGATAATACCACTTTAATGGCAGGAAGTGAAGAGGAACTCAAGAGTCTCTTGATGAAGGTGAAAGAGGAGAGTGAAAAAGCTAGCTTGAAACTCAGCATTCAAAAAACTAAGATCATGGTATCCAGTCCCATTAATCACTTCATGGTAAATAGAAAGGAAAAATGGAAACAATGACAGATTTTATTTTCTTGGGTTCCAAAATCATTGTAGACGATGATAGAAGCCATGAAATTAAAAGATGAAAGCTACGACAAGCCTAGACAGCATATTAAAAAGCACAGACATCACTTTGCCCACAGATGTTCATTTAGTCAAAGTTGTGGTTTTTCCAGCAGCCCTGTACAGATATAAGAGCTGGACCATAAAGGCTGAGCACCAAAGAAGTGATGCTTTTGAATGTAATGCTGGAGAAGACTCTTGAGAGTCCCTTGGACTGCAAGGAGCTTAAACCACTCAATCCTAAAGGAAACCAACCCTGAATATTCATTGGAAGCACTGATGCTTAAGCTGAAGCTCCAATACTTTGGCCACCTGACGCAGAGAACCTACTTATTGGGAAAAACTCTGATGCTGGGAAAGACTGAAGGCAAAAGAAGAAGGGGAGGCAGAGGATGAGATGGTTAGACAGCATTCCCAACTCAATGGACATGAATTTGAAAAAACTCCAGGAGATACTGGAGGACAGAGGAGCTAGTGTGCTGCAGTTGATGGGGTTGCAAAGAGTCGGACACGACTCAGCAACTGAACAGCAGCAGCAATACGGGACCTAGCAAAACCAAATCATGAAGAAATAGAAACCAACAGACCCATAACCACTATGGAGATTTACTCAGTAATAGAAAACCTCCCAAAGAAAACTCAGGATCAAACAGCTTCCCTGGTAAATTCTATCAAACATGTGAAGAAAAATAGTGCCAATCGTCTCAAACTGCACTCAAGGTTGGAAAGGAGGGAAGGAACCCTTTCAAATTCATTTTTTGAAGTCAGCATTACTTTAATAACAAAGTTAGATGAAGACTTTACAAGAAACAAAAACTATAAGCCAATATCTCTAATGAATATAGATGCAAAAATTCTCAATACTAGCAAAGGATCTTATGCCATAACCAAGTGGGATTTATCCCTGAGTTGCAAGGATGACTCAAAATATGAAAATTGATTAATGTGATATACCACATTATGAGAATAAGGATAAAAATTGCATGATTGGAAATGGCCAAGATGGCAGAGTAGAGCCCTAAGCTTACCTCCTCTAATGAACAAATCAAAATAACAATCTGCAGAACAACAATCATTGAGAAACACTGAAACCTACCAGAAAAGATCATCTACAACTAAACAAATTAAGAGAGAACCACAAGACTGGTAGGAGAGGCAGACTTGTGATATAATCAAATCCCATACCCTCAGGGTGTGCAAACCACCAACTAGAGGATAGTTGTATTACAGAGATTCTACCACAGTGGTGAGAGTACTGAACCCCACGTTGGGCTCCCTAGCCTACAGTCCTGGCACCTGGAAAAGGAGACCCCAGAGCATTTGGCTTCAAAAGCCAGTGGGCTTCATTAAAAGAGGCCACAGGAGTGGGGGAAATAGAGGCTTCACTCTTAAATGGTGCACACAAAATCTCATGCACCCTGATGAAAAACAAAAGCAAAAATTTGATAGGGAGCTGGGTTAGACATATCTGCTGGTCTTGGAAGGTCTCCTGGGGAGGTGAGGAGCAGGTGTCACACTGGGGATATAGACACTGGTGGCAGATATATCATTAAGCATTCATCTATATGAGCTCTCATGGAGGTGACAATTTGGCACTAAGACCTTGCCGCACCTAATGGCTTTTGGACTGCACTACTGGGATGCCTTGGGCCAAAAAGCAAACTAAGGATGAACAGAGGCCCATCCATCATCAGACAGGCTGTCTAATGATTTCCTGAGCCCACAGCCACCTCTAGACATGGCCCTGCTAACCAAAGGCCCAACAGCCAGCTCTAACCTCCAACAGGCAGGCACTGACACCTCCCATCAGAAAGCCAGCACAAACCTCTAGACCAGCCTCACCCACCAGGGGGCCGGTACCAACAATAAGACAACTACAGAAAACTAACCAAAATGATAACATGGATCACAGCCCTGTGTAACTCAAACTATGAGCCATGCCGTGCAGTGCCACCCAAGATGGACACATCACAGTGGAGACTGGAGTAGGGAATGGCAAACCACTTCAGCATTATTGCCTTGAGAACCCCACAAAGAGTATGAAGAGGCAAAAAAATTCGACACAAAAGATGAGCTTCCCAGGTCAGTAGGTGTCCAATATGCTATTGGTGAAGAGTGGAGAAACAGCTCCAGAAAGAATGAAGAGGCTAAGCCAAAGCAGAAACGATGCCCAGTTGTGGATATGTCTGGTGGTGAAATTAAAATCCAGTGCTGTAAAGAACAATATTACATGGGAACCTGGAATGTTAGGTTCATGAACCAGGCTAAATTGGATGTGGTCAAACAGGAGATGGCAAGAGTGAACATTGACATTTTAGAGATCAGTGAACTAAAATGGACTCAAATGGGCAAATTTAATTCAGAAGACCATTATATTTACTACAGTGGGCAAGATCCCTTTGAAGAAATGAAGTAGCCCTCATAGGCAACAAAAGAGTCCGAAATAGAGTACATAGGTGCAATATCAAAAACGACAGAATGGTCTCTGTTCATTTCCAACACAAACCATTCAACATGACAGTAATCCAAGTCTATGCCCCAACCACTAATGCTGAAGAAGCTGAAGTTGAATATCTATGAAGACCTGCAAGACCTCTAGAACTAACACTCCAAAAGATACACTTTTCATCGTAGGGAACTGAAATGCAAAAGTAGGAAGTCAAGAGATACCTGGAATGACAGGCAAGTTTAGCCCTGGAGTACAAAATAAAGTGGGGCAAAGGCTAACAGTTTTGCCAAGACAATGTGTTGGTCATAGCAAACACCCTCTTCCAACAACACGAGACAACTCTACACGTGGACATCACCAGACAGTCAAATGCAAAAAACCAAAATGGTTGTCCAAGGAGGCCTTACAAAAGCTGAGAAAAAAAGAGAAGCAAAAGGCGAACAAGAAAAGGAAAGATAAACCCATTTGCATGAAGAGATCCAAAGAGAGATAAGGAAAGACTTGCAAGGAGAGATAAAGAAAGCCTTCCTCAGTGATCAGTGCAAAGAAATAGAGGAAAACAATAGAATGGAAAAGACTAGAGATCTCTTCAAGAAAATTAGTGCTATCAAGGGAACATTTCATGCAAAGATGGGCACAATAAAGACAGAAACTGTATGGACCTAACAGAAACAGAAGATATTAAGAAGAAGTGGCAAGAATACACAGAAGAACTGTACAAAAAAGATCTTAATAACCTGGATAATCATAATGGTATGATCACTCACCTAGAGCCAGACATCCTGGAATGTGAAGTCAAGTGGGCCTCAGGAAGCGTCACTATGAACAAAGCTAGGGGAGATGATGGAATTCCAGCTGAGCTATTTCAAATCCTAAAAGATGATGCTGTTAAAGTGCTACATTCAACATGCCAACAAATTTGGAAAATTCAGCAGTAGCCACAGGACTGGAAAAGGTCAGTTTTCATTTCCATGCCAAAGAAGGGAAATGCCAAAGAATGTTCAAACTACCGCACAATTCCACTCATTTCACAAGCTAGCAAATTCATGCTTAAAATCCTCCAAGCTAGGCTACAACAGTATGTGAACTGAGAACTTCCAGATGTACAAGCTGGTTTTAGAAAAGACAGAGGAACCAGAGATCAAATTGCCAACATCCATTGGATCATCAAAAAAGCAAGAGAATTCCAGAACAACATCTACTTCTATTTCCATTGACTATACTAAAGGCTTTGACTGTGTGGATCACAATAAACTGTGGAAAATTCTTCAAGAGATGGGAATACCAGACCACCTGTCCTGCTTCCAAGAAAACTCGTATGCAGGTCAAGAAGCAACAGTTAGAACTGAAGATGGAAGAACAGACTGGTTCCAAATAGGAAAAGGAGTACATCAAGGGTGTGTATTGTCACCTTGCTTATTTAACTTATATGCAGAGTACATCATGCAAAATGCCAGGCTAGATGAAGCACAAGCTGGAATCAAGATTACTTGGAGGAATATCAATAATATCAGATATGCAGATGACACCATCCTAATGCAGAAAGCAAAGAGAAACTAAGAGCCTCTTGATGAAGTTGAAAGTTCAGTTCAGTCGCTCAGTCATGTCCGACTCTGCGACCCCATGAATCGCAGCACGCCAGGCCTCCCTGCCCATCACCAACTTCTGGAGTTCACTCAGACTCACGTCCATCGAGTCAGTGATGCCATCCAGCCATCTCATCCTCTGACGTCCCCTTCTCCTCCTGCCCCCAATCCCTCCCAGCATCAGAGTCCTTTTCAATGAGTCAACTCTTCGCATGAGGTGGCCAAAGTACTGGAGTTTCAGCTTTAGCATCACTCCTTCCAAAGAAATCCCAGGGCTGATCTCCTTCAGAATGGACTGGTTGGATCTCCTTGCAGTCCAAGGGACTCTCAAGAGTCTTCTCCAACACCACAGTTCAAAAGCATCAATTCTTCGGCGCTCAGCTTTCTTCATAGTCCAACTCTCACATCCATACATGACCAGTGGAAAAACCATAGCCTTGACTAGATGGACCTTTGTTGGCAAAGT
>NW_011494826.1:6333558-6349897 GCF_000754665.1 Bison bison bison | reverse complement strand
GTAATGTCTCTGCTTTTGAATATGCTATCTAGGTTGGTCATAACTTTCCTTCCAAGGAGTAAGCATCTTTTAATTTCATGGCTGCAGTCACCGTCTGCAGTGATTTTGGAGCCCCAAAAAATAAAGTCTGACACTGTTTCCCCATCAACTTGCCATGAAGTGATGGGACCAGATGCCATGATCTTCGTTTTCTGAATGTTGAGCTTTAAGCCAACTTTTTCACTCTCCTTTTTCACTTGCATCAAGAGGCTTTTTTAGTTCCTCTTCACTTTCTGCCAAAAGGGTGGTGTCATCTGCATATCTGAGGTTATTGATATTTCTCCCGGCAATCTTGATTCCAGCTTGTGCTTCTTCCAGCCCAGCATTTCGCATGATGTACTCTGCATAGAAGTTAAATAAGCAGGGTGACAACATACAGCCTTGACATACTCCTTTTCCTATTTGGAACCTGTTATTCCATGTCCAGTTCTAACTGTTGCTTCCTGACCTGCATACAGGTTTCTCAAGAGGCAGGTCAAGTGCTCTGGTATTCCCATCTCTTTCAGAATTTTCCACAGTTTATTGTGATCCACACAGTCAAAGGCTTTCGCTTAGTCAATAAAGCAGAAATAGATGTTTTTCTGGAACTCTCTTGCTTTTTCCATGATCCAGCGGATGTTGGCAATTTGATCTCTGGTTCCTCTGCCTTTTCTAAAACCAGCTTGAACACCAGGAAGTTCACGGTTCATGTATTGCTGAAGCCTGGCTTGGAGAATTTTGAGCATTACTTTACTAGCGTGTGAGATGAATACAATTGTGCGGTAGTTTGAGCATTCTTTGGCATTGCCTTTCTTTGGGATTGGAATGAAAACGGACCTTTTCCAGTCCTGTGGCCACTGCTGAGTTTTCCAAATTTGCTGGCATATTGAATGCAGCACTTTCACAGCATTATCTTTCAGGATTTGAAATAGCTCAAGTGGCATTCCATCACCTCCACTAGCTTTGTTCATAGTGATGCTTTCTAAGGCCCACTTGACTTCACATTCCAGGATGTCTGGCTCTAGGTCAGTGATCACACCATCGTAATTATCTTGGTGGTGAAGATCTTTTTTGTACAGTTCTTCTGTGTATTCCTGCCACCTCTTCTTAATATCTACTGCTTCTGTTAGGTCCATACCATCTGTCCTTTATCGAGCCCATCTTTGCATGAAATGTTCCCTTGGTATCTCTCATTTTCTTGAAGAGATCTCTAGTCTTTCCCATTCTGTTGTTTTCCTCTATTTCTTTGCATTGGTCACTGAGGAAGGCTTTATCTCTTCTTGCTGTTCTTTGGAACTCTGCATTCAGATGCTTATATCTTTCCTTTTCTCCTTTGCTTTTCACTTCTAAGAGGATAGTGAAAAGCTTGGCTTAAAACTCAGCATTCCAAAAGCTAAGATCATGGCATCTGGTCCCATCACTTCATGGAAAATGGATGGGGAACAATGGAAACAATGACAGACTTTATTTTGGGGGGCTCCAAAATCACTGTAGATGGTGACCATAGCCATGAAATTAACAGACACTTGCTGCTTTCAAGAAAATCTATGACCAACTTAGACAACATATTAAAAAGCAGACATCACTTTGCTGACAAAGGTCCATATAGTGAAAGCTAGTTTTTCCAGTAGTCATGTGCCTATTGACAGTTTGACCATAAAGAAAGCTGAGGACTGAAGAATTGATGCTTTTGAACTGTGTTACTGGAGAGACTCTTGAGAATCCCTTGGACTGCAAGAAGATTAAACCAGTCAGTCCCAAAGGAAATCAACCCTGAATATTCATTGGAAGGACTGATTCTGAAGTTCCAATATTTTGGCCACCTGATGCAAAGAGCCAACTCATTGGTAAAGACCCTGATGCTGGGAAAGATTAAGGGCAGAAGGAGAAGGGGGAGACAGAGAATGAGATGTTTGGATGGTATTACTGACTCAATGGACATAAGTTTGAGCAAACTCATGTCCATTGAGATGGTGAAGGACAGGGAATACTTGTGTGCTGCTGTCCATGAGTTGCAAAGAGTTGTACATGACTGAACAACTGGAAAAGAAGAGCAGCTCCTCAGCCTACAGATCAAGCCTGCAAATACAGGCCAGACACCACCCTGGGACCAGCTGGCCCCTAACCCTTGGATAACAAGTGGGGAGTACACTGCTGGGATGCATAGGATAGCTCCTACTGAGGGCCACTGCTCCTAAGTTGAGAAACATAACCAATATACCACATACATAAAACGACAAATAGCAATTTAGACAAAATGAGGTGACAGAGGACTATGTCTCAGATGAAGGAACAAGATAAAACCCCAGAGGAAGAACTAAGTGATGTGGAGACAGGCAATCTACCCAAGAAAGAATTTAGGGTAATGATTGGAAAGATGATCAAAGAATAAAGGAGGAAAATAGGTGACAGAGTTAGAAATGATAACTTTTTATCAAAGAAATAGAAAATATAAAGAAAAACCATACAAAGAATACAATAACTGAAAAGAAAAATACATTAGAAAGAATAGTGGAATAAATGAGGCAGAAGAAAGGATCATGAGCTGGAAGATACAGCAGTGGACATCACGCTGCCAAACAAGAAAAAAAAAAAAAAAAACAGGATGAAAGAATGAAAATAAATGAGGGGAGTTTAAGAAACTACTGAGACATTGTTTATGCTAATACAATTGAGTATTGCATTAGAGGGATCCCAAAAGGAGAAGAGAGAGAGAAAACGGGCCTGAGAAGATATTTGAAGAGATAATAGCTGAAAACTTCCCTAACCTGGGGAAGGAAAATAGTCACCCAAGTCCAGGAAGCACAGACAGTCCTATACAGGAATACACTACAACACATTGTAATCAAAATGACAAGTTAAAAGTTGTGGAGCAAAAGAAACCCTCCTACATTGCTGGTGGGAATAATAAATTAATACAACTATTGTACTATGGAGAACAGTATGGAGGTTCCTCAAAAAACTAAAAATAGAGTTACCATGTGATCCAACAATCCCACTCCTGGCCATATGTCCAGAAAAGATGAAAACTCTAATTAGAAAAGACACACGAGATCCAGTGTTCATTGGAGCAGCATTTACAATAGTCAAGATGTGGAAGCAACCTAAATGTCCATCAACAGGTGAATGAATAGAGAAGATATGGAATACCACTCAGTCATTAAAAAGAACAAAATAAAGCCATTTGCAGCAACATGGATGGACATGGAGTTTAAATGAAATAAGTCTGAGAAAGACAAATATCATATGATATCACTTGTATGTAGAAACTAATACAAATGATACAGATGAACTTATTTACAAACCAGAAATGGACTCACAGATCTCAAAATCAAACTTACAGTTCCCAAAGGAGAAACATGGGGTGAAGTGATAAATTAAGAGTTTGGAATTAACTTATACACACTAAGGAATAGGGAACTTTCCTCGGTATTCTGTAATAACCGATATGGGAAGAGAATCTGAAAAAGAATTAGAGGCTACATATATTACATATATATAATCTGATTCACTTTGCTGTAAACCTGAAAGCCAACATTGTAAGTCAAGTACACGCCAATAAAATTTTTTTTTTAAATAAAGAGAATATTAAATGCAACAAGGGGAAGGCAACAAATAGCCTACAAAGGAATTCCCATAAGTCCATCAGCTGAGTTTCAGCAGAAACTTTGCAGACCAGAAGGGAATAGCATGATATACTTAAAATGATGAAAGAGAAAAACCTACAACCAAGAATACTCTACCCATAAGGCTCTCATTTAGATTTTATGGAGAAATCAAAAGCTTTACAGACAAGTAAAAGCTAAAAGATTTCAGGACCACCAAACCAGCTTTACAACAAAGGCTAAGATAACTTCTTTAGGTGGAAAAGGAAAAACCACAACTGGAAATGAGAAAACAACAAAATGGAAAAGCTCATCTGTAAAGGCAAACATACAGTAAAGGTGGGAAATCATCCAGGCACAGCAAGGAGGGAGTTAAAAGACAAAAAGTAGTAAAATCATTTGTAGTCACAATAAGCAGTTAAGAGACATATAAAACAATTAGATGTAAAACACAGTATCAAAAACAGAATGGTGGGGGGAGATACAAATGCAGCATATCTAAAATATACTTGAAATGAAGAGAGAAGCAACTGAAGGGCTTCCCTGGTGGCACAGTGGATAAGAATCCTCCTTCCAGTGCAGGGGACACTGGTTTGATCTTTGATCTGGGAAGATTCCACATGCTACGGAGCAACTAAGCTTGTGTGCCCATAACTACTGAGCCTAAGCTCTAGAGCCTGTGAGCAGCAACTACAGAGTCCATGTGCTATAACTGCTAAAACTCTCATGCTCAAGGGCCCGTGAACTGCAACCACTAAGCCTGTGTGCTGCAATGACTGAAGCCCACGTGCCCCAGAGCCATGTTCTGCAACGAGAAGCCACCGCAATAAGGAGCCTGTGCACTGCAATGTAGAGCAGCCCCTGCTCACCACAACTAGAGAAAGTCTGCTCAAAGCAACAAAGACCCAGCACAGCCGAAAAAGAGAGAGAGATAAGCAACTGAAACCAAGCACAAATAAATGGTGACTCCTATACGAAAGTGTCACAGTAACCATAAAACAAAAATCTCTAATAAACTAAAAAGAAAGAAGAATCCAGATATAACACTAAAGATAGTCACCAAATCTCAAGAGAAGAGGATAAAGGAAGAAAAAGGAAAGAGAGATCTATAAAAACAAATTCAAAAGGGAGAGAGTGGAGACAAGATGGAGGAGTATAAGGACAGCCACCTCTTCTCATGAAAACAACAAGATCACAACTAACTGCTGAACAACCATGGACCCAAAAAATACTAGAACTGAAACAGGAGAGAAGGGGGAAGGGCACAACTTTCGAAAGAATGACATAATCTAAGGATACAACATAAACCGATTAGAATCAAATGCGTCCAAGATGGCAGACAAGTCAACTTCGACTAGACCTTGATCCTCAATCAGTAAGCTAAAAGACACACCCAGAGGCACCATGACAGTCCCTGCTGCTACTGCTGCTAAGTCGCTTCAGTCGTGTCCGACTCTGTGCAACCCCATAGACGGTAGCCCACCAGGCTTCCCCATTCCTGGGATTCTAGGTACCATCAAAAGACCAAAAAGTGTCTGGTGACCCAACTCCTGGAAATCTCTACCCTTTCCCCAAAATAGTTGGAATAATCTTCCCATTCATTAGCCTATGAATTACCCAACCCATAAAAGCTACAGTGAGAGTGAAGTCGCTCAGTCATGTCCAACTCTTTGCAACCCCATGGACTGTAGCCTACCAGGCCCCTCTGTCCATGGGATTTTCCAGGCAACAGTACTGGAGTGGATTACCATTTCCTTCTCCAGGGAATCTTCCCAACCCAGGGATTGAACCTGGGTCTCCCGCATTGTAGACAGACGCTTTACCGTCTGAGCCACCAGGGAAAGCTAACCATGCTGCATTTTCAAGGTCCCTGAACTCACCCACCGGGATGGCCCACACTCTGTCTATGGAGTGTGTTTCTCTCTGAATCTGAATACATCTACTTCTTACCTATCACTTTGTCTCTCACTGAATCGTTTCTACGATGAGACATTAAGAGCCTGAGCTTAATTCCACCCTGAAACCAGGTACTGTAGGTTTTAGCTTGGTTCATGTCCCAACCATGTTTGTTTAGAATCATAAACTGGGTTTTGGCTGGGTTTGAGTCCCAACCATGTGGGTTTAGAATCATAAACTGGGTTTTGGTTGGGTTCGAGTCCTGGCCATGTGGGTTTGAGTTCCAAACTGGGTTTTGAGTCCAAGCCACGTGGATTCAAGACCTAAGTAGGGTTTTGGCCAGGTTCAAGTCCTGGTTATGTGGGTTTGAGTCCCAAACAGGATTTTGGCTGGGTTTGAGTCCCAATCTGAGGTAAACAATTTCAGAACCTACCAAAAAAGATATCCTACCATCCAAAGAAGACAAAGAAGCCACAATGATATGGTAGGAGGGTTGCAATAGCAATAAAATCAAATCCCATACCTGCCAGATGGGCAGCTCACAAACTGAAAATATTTATACAACAGAAGTGAACATTCTAAGCCCCACATCAGGCTCCCCAGCCTAGGGGTGCGGTAATGGGCGGGGCACCCAGAACATCTGGTTTTGAAGGTTTGATCTCAGGAATTCCACAGCACTGCGGGAAACAGAAATTCCACTGTCAGAGGACGCATACACGGTCTTGTACACTTCAGGACTCAGGGGAGGAAGCAGTGACCTCATAGGAGACTGCACCAGACTAAACTGTTGGTATTAGAGAGTCTCCTGCAGATGTGGGGGGTGGTGTGGCTCACTGCATGGACAAAGACACTGGGGGTGGTAGTTCTGGGGAGTACTCATTGGTGTGAGTCCTCCTCGATGCCACCAAGACCTAGCCCCACCCAACAGCCTGTAGGCTCCAGTGCTGGGATGCCTCAGGCCAAACAACCAACAAGGAGGGAACACAACCCCACCCAGCAGCAGCTAGGAACCCTGAAGTCTTTCTGAGCCCACAGTTTCCTACTAAACACACCCTTTGACACAGTCCTACCCCGCAGAGGTACAAGACCCATCTCGACACATGAATGGGCAGGAATAAGTCTCTCCCACCAGGAAGCCTGTGCAAGCTTTTTAGATTAGCCTCATTCACCAGGGGGCAGAGAGCAGAAGCAAGAAAAACTACAACCTTGCAGCCTGCAGAATGGAAACTGCAATCACAAAAAAATTACACAAAATGAGATGCCAAAAGAATATGTCCCAGACAAAGGAACATGATAAACCCCCAGAAGAACAACTAAGTAAAGTGGAATTAGGCAAGCTACCCAAAAAAAGTATTCAGAATAATAATAGCAAAGATGATCCAAGACCTCAGAAAAAGAATGGAGGCACACACTGAAAAGATTCAAGAAATGTTTAACCCAGAAGAACTGAAGAACAACAAAAAGAGGTGAACGATATAATATCCAGAATGAAAAATATACTAGAATGAATCAATTGCAGAATAAATGACAGAGAAGAATGTATAAGCTACCTGGAAGACAGAATGGTGGAAATAATTGTCATGGAACAGAATATTTTAAAAAAGAATGAAAAGAAATGAGGACAGTCTAAGAGACATCTGGGACAAAAGTAAATACCCCAACATTCTCATTATAGGGGTCTCAGATGGAGAAGAGTTATGACCAATCTAGACAGCATATTAAAAAGCCGAGACATTACTTTGCCAACAAAGGTCTGTCTAGTCAAGGCTATGGTTTTTCCAGTAGTCATGTATGGATGTTAAGAGTTGGACTATAAAGAAAGCTGAGCACCAAAGAATTGATGATTTGAACTGTGGTGTTGGAAAAGACTCTTGAGAATCCCTTGGACAGCAAGGAGATCCAACCAGCCCATCCTAAAGGAAATCAGTCTTACATATTCATTAGAAGGGCTGATGCTGAAGCTGAAAATCCAATATTTTGGCCACCTGATGCAAAGAGCTGACTCATTGGAAGAGACCCTGATGCTGGGAAAGATTGAAGGTGGGAGGAGAAGGGGACGACAGAGGATGGTGGTTGGATGGCATCACTGACTCAATGGACATGAGTTTGAGTAAGCTCCAGGAGTTGATGATGAACAGGGAGGCCTGGCATGCTGCAGTCCATGGGGTTGCAAAGAGTCAGACATGACTGAGCAACTAAACCAACTGACTGATGGAAAAGAGAGAAAAGACTCGAGAAAATATTTGAAGAAATAGCAGCTGAAAACTTCTCTAACGATGGAAAGGAAACAATCACCTAAGTTAAGGAGGAACAGAGAGTCCAGGCATGATAAACCTAAGGAGGAAAGTGCCTAGACACATCATAATCAAACTGACAAAAATTTTTTAAAAAGAGAAAATATTAAAAGCAACAGGGAAAAAAAATAAAAATAAAAAAATAAAAGCAACAGGCAAAGACAACAAATAACACACAAGGAGTCTTCCATAAGGTTATCATTTGATTTTCCAGCAGAAACTCTGCAGATCATAACTCTGCATGATATATTTAAACTGATGAAAGGGAGAAACCTAAAACAGAGAATAACCTACCCAGCAAGGCTCTCATTCAGATTCAATGGAGAAACCAAAGGCTTTACAGACAAGCAAAAGCTCAGCAAATTCACCATCACCAGACCAGCTTTGCAACAAATACTAAAGGTGGGAAGAAAAAGGCCACAACTATACAAGAAATTTATGAATGTAAAAGCTCACTGTTAAAGGCAAACAAAGTAAAGGTAGGACATCATCCACATACAAATATGATATCAAAACCAGCAACTGTGAGTACAGGAGAGTGCAAATGTGGGGTACTAGAAGTGCATTTTATATTAAAAGACCAGCAACAAGTAGTCTTGTTGATATACAAACTGCAATATCAAAACCTCATGGTGACCACAAACTGAAAATTCACACATACAAAAAAGAAAAAGGAAACCAAACACAAAAGTAAAATTAGTTATCAAATCACAAGAGAAGAGAACAAGAGTGGAAGGGAAGAAAAGCGTACAAAAATAAATCCAAAACAATTAACAAAATGACAATCAGATCAGATCAGATCAGTCGCTCAGTCGTGTCCGACTCTTTGCAACCCCATGAATCACAGCACGCCAGGCCTCCCTGTCCATCACCAACTCCCGGAGTTCACTCAGACTCATGTCCATCGAGTCAGTGATGCCATCCAGCCATGTCATCCTCTGTCATCCCCTTCTCCTCCTGCCCCCAATCCCTCCCAGCATCAGAGTCTTTTCCAATGAGTCAACTCTTCGCATGAGGTGGCCAAAGTACTGGAGCTTCAGCTTGAGCATCATTCCTTCCAAAGAAATCCCAGGGCTGATCTCCTTCAGAATGGACTGGTTGGATCTCCTTGCAGTCCAAGGGACTCTCAAGAGTCTTCTCCAACACCACAGTTCAAAAGCGTCAGAACATAGATATTGATAATTACCTTAAACATAAATGGAATAAATGCTTCAACCTAAACACACAGATTGCCTGAATGGATACAAAAACAAGATCCATATATATAGACCTACCTCAGATATAGGGATATATACAGACTGAAAGTGAAGTGATGGAAAAAGATATTCCATGCAAATGGAAATCAAAAGAAAACTGGAGTACCAATACTTACATAAGACAAGATAGACTTTAAAGCAAAGGCTGTTAAAGGAGACAAAGAAGCACACTACATAATGATCAAGGGCTCAATCTAAGAAGAAGATATAACAATTGTAAATACATATGTACCCAACATAGGAGCACCTCAATATATTAATATAAGGCAAATACTAACAACCATAAAAAGAAGTTGAGAGTAACACCATTAATATTGGAGAGCTTTAACACCTTACTTTCACCAAGATCATCCAGACAGAAAATCAGTCAGGAAACACTAGCTTTAAATAATAGATTAAACTAGATGGACTAAATAGACATTAATAGAGTGTTCTATCCAAAGGCAGCAAGATGCACACTCTTTTAAGTGCGCATGAAACACTGCCCAGGACTGACCACATTCTGGGCCAAAAAGTGAACCTCAATTAACAAAACCAAAATGATGTCAAGCACCTTTTCTGACCACAACACCAACAAGATTAGAAATCAACTACCAGGAAAAAAAAGGCTGTAAAAAACACATACATGTGGAGGTTAAACAATATGCTACTAAACAGCCAAAGAATCGCTGAAGTAATCAAAGAGGAAATTAAAAAATACCTAGACACAAATGACAACAAAAGCATGATGATCCAAAAACCGTGGGATACAGCAAAAGCAGTTCTAAGACGGAAGTTTATAGCAATGAAATCTTACCTCAGGAAAAAATGAAAAAACTCAAATAACCAACTTAACTTTACATCTAAAGCAAGTAGAGAAAAATAAAATAAAATCCAAAGTCACTAGAAGGAAAGTTCTCTTGTAGCTCAGTCAGTAAAGAATCTGCCTGCAATGCAGAAGACTCAGGTTTGATTCCTGGGTCAGGAAGATCCCCTGGAGAAGGAAATGGCAACCCACTCCAATATTCCCGCCTGCAGAATCACAAGGACAGAGGAGCCTGGCTACAGTCCATGGGGTCTCAAGTGCCAGACATGACTTAGCAACAAAACCACTACAATTATAAAGATCAGAGCAGAAAGAAAATAAATAGAGACAAAGAAAATAATAGAAAATATCAATAAAACTAAAAACTGGTCCTTTGAAAAGATAAACAAAATTGATACACCTTTAGCCAGACTCATCAAAAAGAAAAAAGGGAGAGGGCCCAAGTCAATACAATTAGAAATGAAAAAGGAGAAGCTACAACTGACACCACAGAAATAAAAAGAATCATAAGAGACAGCTGCTGCTGCTGCTAAGTCGCTTCAGTCATGTCCGACTCTGTGCGACCCCACAGATGGCAGCCCACTAGGCCCCGCCGTCCCTGGGATTCTCCAGGCAAGAACACTGGAGTGGGTTGCCATTTCCTTCTCCAATGCATGAAAGTGAAAAGTGAAAGTGAAGTCGCTCAGTCGTGTCTGACCCTCAGCGACCCCATGGACTTCAGCCTTCCAGGCTCCTCCGTCCAAGGGATTTTCCAGGCAAGAGTACTGGAGTGGGTTGCCATTGCCTTCTCCGCATAAGAGACTACAAGTACCTATATGCCAACAAAATGGACAACTTAGAAGAAATGGACATATTCTTAGAAATGTATACTCTCCCAAGACTGAACAGGAAAGAAATAGAGAAAATGAACAGACCAATTTCCAGTGCAGAAAACAGGTCAGTAATTTAAAAACTTCCAACAAGCAAAAATCCACGAACAGATGTCTTCACTGGTGAATTCTACCAAACAATTAAGAGCTGATACCTATCCTTCTAAAACTATTCCAAAAATTGCAGAGGAAAAAACTTCTGAACTCATTCTCTGAGGCCACCATCACCCTGATACAAAACCAAAGATATCACACACACACACAAAGAAAATTACAGGCCAATATCATTCATGAATATAGATGCAAAAATTCAGAACAAAACACTAGTAAATCTACTCCAACAATAAATTAAAAGGATCATTGACTATGATCAAGTGGAATTTATCCCAGAGATGCAAGGATTTTTCAATATTTTCAAGTCAGTCAGTGTGATGTATCACATCAACAAATTGAAGAATAAAAAAGCCTTATGATCATCACAGAAGATATAGAAAAATCTTTTGATAAAGTTCAACTTCCATTTTTGCTAAAAATTCTTCAGAGAGTGAACATAGTAGGAACATACCTCAACATAATAAAGATGATATATAGTAAATAAAAGCTAACATCACACTCAACAGTGGAAAGCTGAAAGCATTTCCTCTAAGATCAGGAAGAGGACAGGGATGTCTACTTTGGCCACTTCTATTCAACATAGTTTTGGCAGTCCTAGTCATGGCAATCAGAGAAGAAAAAGAAAAAATTCAAATTGGAAAGAAGTAAAACCATCATTGCTGATGACATGATTCTCTACACAGAAAATCCTAAAGATGTTACCAGAAAACTACTAGAGCTCATTGATTAATTTTGCCAAATTGTTGTATATAAAATTAGAATACAGAAATCTTTTGTATTTCTATACACTAACAATGAAAGATCAGAAAGATAAATTTAAGGAACAATCCCATTTACCATCATCAAAATGAATAAAATACCTAGCAATGAATATACCCAAGATGGCAAAAGACCTATACTCCAAAAATTGCAAGACACTGGTGAAAGAAATGGAAGATGACACAAATAGATGGAATGATATACCACATACTTGGAGTGGAAGAATCAATATTGTTAAAATGACCACACTACCCAAAACAATCTACAGATTCAGAGCAATCCCTATCAGATTACCAATGGCATTTTTCACACAAGTAGCACAACATTTTTAATATCTGCATTGAAACACACACACAAAAAAACATGAACAAGTAAAACAATCTTGAGAAAGATGATTGAAGCTGCAGCAATCATGCTCCCTGACTTTGGATCATGTTACAAATAGAGTAATCAAAACATTATGGTACTGGCACAAAAGCACACAAATAGATCAATGGAATAGGATGGAAAACCCAGAAATAAACTCACCCACTCATGGTCAATTAATCTATGACAAGGAGTTAAGAATATACAGTGGAGAAAAGACAGTTTCTTTAATAAGTGGTGCCGAGAAAACTGAACAGCTAAATGTAAAGAAGGAAATAAAAACATTCTCTAACACCACACACATAAACACAAACAACCTCAAAATGGATTAAAGACCTAAAAATAAGATGGGATACTATAAAACTCCTAGAAGAAAACAGGCAGAAAACCTTTTGACATAAATTGTAGCAGTTTTTCTGCTTCTTTGGGATCTGTTCCTAGAATAATGGATATTTAAAAAATAAACAAATGGGGCTTCACTAAGCTCAAAAGCTTTGGCACAGCAGAAGAAATCATAAATAAAATGAAAAGACAATGCACAGAGTGGGTGAAAATAATTGCAAACAATTGCAAACAAACACACCAAGTGATTAATGTTCAAAATATACAAACTACTCACACAGCTTTAATATCAAAACAAACAAACATGACTAGAGAAATGAAATCAATACTACAATGAGGTTTCACCTCAGAACAGCAATCATTTAAAAGTCTACAAACAATAAATGCTGGACAGGGTGTGAAGAAAAAGGAAACCTCCTATACTGTTGGTAGGAATGTAAATTGATGCAGCCACTATGGTAAACAGTATGGAGGCACCTTAAAAAACTAAAAGTAGAGTTTTTCATATAGTGCAACAATCCCACTCTTGGGCATATATACAAAACTATAGTTCAAAAAGATACATGCAGCCCAATGTTCATAGCAGGACTATTTGCAATAATAAAGACACACTGCTACTGCTAAATCACTTCAGTCGTGTCCGACTCTGTGCGACCCCATAGACGGCAGCCCACCATGCTTCCCCATCCCTGGGATTCTCCAGGCAAGAACACTGGAGTGGGCTGCCATTTCCTTCTCCAATGCATGAAAGTGAAAAGTTAAAGTGAAGTCGCTCAGTCATGTCCGACTAATAGCAACCTAAATGTCCATTGACAGATGAGTGAATAAAGATGTGATATATATATATATATATAACACACACACACACAATACAACCAACCATAAAAAAAGTATGAAATAATGCTATTTACAGCAACATGAATAAACCTACAGATTACCATATTAAATAAGAGAGAAAGACAAATATATGATATCACTTATTATGGAATCTAAAAAATAATACAAATCAACTTACAAAATAGAAATGGAAACATAGAACATAGACATAGAACAGAACATAGAACATAAACATAGAAAACATAGAACATAGACATAGAACCATAGAAACCATAGAAACCATAGAACATAGAACCATAGAAACCATAGAAACCATAGAACATAGAACCATAAAAAAAGTATGAAATAATGCTATTTACAACAACATGAATAAACCTACATAGAACCATAGAACCACAGAACCATAGAAACCATAGAACATAGACATAGAACCATAGAAACCATATAGAACATATGTTCTATAGACATAGAACCATAGAAACCATAGAACATATGTTCTATAGACATAGAACCATAGAAACCATATAGAACATATGTTCTATAGACATAGAACCATAGAAACCATAGAACATATGTTCTATAGACATAGAACCATAGAAACCATATAGAACATATGTTCTATAGACATAGAACCATAGAAACCATAGAACATATGTTCTATAGACATAGAACCATAGAAACCATATAGAACATATGTTCTATAGACATAGAACCATAGAAACCATAGAACATATGTTCTATAGACATAGAACCATAGAAACCATATAGAACATATGTTCTATAGACATAGAACCATAGAAACCATAGAACATAGACATAGAAAACATAGAACATAGACATAGAACCATAGAAACCATAGAACATAGAACCATAAAAAAAGTATGAAATAATGCTATTTACAGCAACATGAATAAACCTACAGATTACCATATTAAGTAAGAGAGAAAGACAAATATATGATATCACTTATTATGGAATCTAAAAAATAATACAAATCAACTTACAAAATAGAAATGGAAACATAGAACATAGAACATAAACATAGAAAACAAACTTATGGTAACCCAAGTGGATGAAGGGTAGATAAATTAGGAGTTTAAGATTAACATACACATTCTACTATAATAAAATATGTAAACCACAAGGGCCTACTGTATAGCAGAGGGAATTTAATATCTTGTAATAACTTATAATGGAAAAGAATCTGAAAAAGTATATATATGTATATATGCCATATATAACAGAATCACTTTGCTGTAACCTTATTTGAAAGACAACATTGTAAATTATACTTCAATTAAAAAATTTTAAATTGCATGATTGTCTCAATAGATGCAAAAAAACCTGATGTGATCAAATTTAACATTCATTCACAATAAAAACTCTCAATAAATTAGGAATGAAAGGTAAATATCTCAACATTATAAAGGCTGTAAATGAAAAGCACACAGCTAACATTCTATGGTGTATAACTGCAAGTTTCCTCTAACAGTCAGAACACGTCCACTCACCATTTCTATTTAACATGGTACTGGAAGTTCCACCCAGAGTAATTAGACAAGAAATAAAAAGCATCCAAATTGGAAACAAAGAAGTAAAATCATCCCTGTTTATACACAATGTGGTCTCGTATATAGAAAACACCAAGATTCCATTGAAAATAATTATAATCAATGAAATCAGTAAATTTGCAGGATACAAAAGTCAACATACAAAAATCAGTTGCATTTCTGTACACTAACAGTGAATTATCTGAAAAGGAAATTGCAAAAACGATGCCATTCACAGTAGCACTAAAACAAAGAAAATACTTAGGGATAAACTGAGGTGAAATATTTATATACTGAAAATTAAAATACCGATGACAGAAATTTAGAAATAAACAAATGGAAAAACTTCCCATTTTCATCAATTGGAAGACTTAATATTGTTAAAATGTTCATTCCATCCAAAGCAATAGACAGATTCAACAAAAGCCCTACCAAAATTCTAAAGAATTTTAACAGAATAGAAAAAGCAATTCTACAATTCATTTGAAACCACAAAGAATCACAAATATCCAAATCAATTCTAAAAAGAACAAAACTAGAAGGTATCACAACTTTGATTTCAAGACATTTTATAAAGATACAGTAATCAAAACAATACAGCACAATCAACAATACTGCGATTTTTAAAAAGTGTGGTACTGGCATAAACAGACATATAAACCAAATAGAACAGAATAGAGAGTCCACAAATAAATCTTGTATGATCAACCAATTTCAACAAGAGTGCCAAGAATATACGATAGGGAAAGAAGAATCTCTCCAACTATTTGGTATTGGGAAAAGGGGATATCCACATATTACAGAATGAAGTTGGATCTGTATTTTACACCATCTATAAAAATCAACTCTAAATGAGTTAAAGATAAGAAATCTGAAAATGTAATAGTCCTAGAAGAACACATAGGGGAAATCTTTATGCCATTGGTATTGGTAATGATTTCATGGATATGACAGACACCAAAAGCCCATGGAACAAAAACGAAAATAAACAAGTGAGACTACATCAAACTAAAAAGCTTCTGCATAGCAAAAGAAACTATTAACAGCGGGAAAAGGCAACGTGTGGAATGAGAGAAAATATTTGTAAATGATATATCTGACGAGGTGTTAATCTCCAAAGTATATAAATGACTCATACAACTCAACAAACAAAAAAACCTAATAACCCAATCTTTTAAAATGGAATGAAGCCTTAGATACATCTTCAAAGAAGATACACAAATGACCAACAAGTATATGAAAAAAAATGCTCTTCATCACTTATCATCGAGGAAATTCAAATAAAAACCACAATAAGATATCACCTCATACTTGTTAGAATGGCTTTAAAAAAAAAACCCACAAAGACAAGTGTTAGCACGGATGTGTAGAAGCCCTGCACACTGTTAGTGGGAATGCAAAATGGTATAGCCTCCATGGAAAGCAGCAGGAAAGTTGCTCAAAAAAAGTTAAAAATAGAACTTCTTTATTATTCAGCAATCCCACTTCTCAATATATATCCAAAGAATTGAAATCAGGATCTTGAAGAGATCAGATCAGATCAGTCGCTCAGTCATGTCCGACTCTTTGCAACCCCATGAATCACAGCACGCCAGGCCTCCCTGTCCATCACCAACTCCCGGAGTTCA
>NW_011494826.1:6262502-6333458 GCF_000754665.1 Bison bison bison | reverse complement strand
GTCAACCCTTCGCATGAGGTGGCCAAAGTACTGGAGTTTCAGCTTTAGCATCATTCCTTCCAAAGAAATCCCAGGGCTGATCTCCTTCAGAATGGACTGGTTGGACCTCCTTGAAGTCCAAGGGACTCTCAAGAGTCTTCTCCAACACCACAGTTCAAAAGCATCAATTCTTCGGCGCTCAGCCTTCTTCACAGTCCAACTCTCACATCCATACATGACCACAGGAAAAACCATAGCCTTGACTAGACGGACCTTTGTTGGCAAAGTAATGTCTCTGCTTTTGAATATGCTATCTAGGTTGGTCATAACTTTCCTTTCAAGGAGTAAGCGTCTTTTAATTTCATGGCTGCACTCACCATCTGTAGTGATTTTGGAGCCCAGTAAAATAAAGTCTGACGCTGTTTCCACTGTTTCCCCATCTATTTCCCATGAAGTGGTGGGACCGGATGCCATGATCTTTGTTTTCTGAATGTGAAGAGATATTAGCCCTTTAATCTTCATTGCAGCACTATTCACAATAGCTAACTGAGGAAACAACCCAAACGTCTGTTGACAGATGATTGGATAAAAAAATGTGGTATATACATACAATGAAATATTATTCAGCCTTAAAATAGAAGGAAATTCTGAAATTTGAAACAGAAGGAAATTCTACTATTTACCCTACCAAATTTTTATGACTAAGTAGTACTCCATTGTGTATATATACCACATCATTTTTATCCATTCATCTGTTGATGGGCATTTAGTTTACTTCTGTGTCTTGGCTATTGTACATACTGCTGCTATGAACATCAGGGTGCATGTATCTTTTCAAAATGGAGATTCTTTTTTCAAATATATGCCCAGGAATGGGACTGGGGGATCATATGATAACTCTTTTAGTTTAGGAAACCTCCATAATGTTTTCCATAGTGGCTGCACCAATTTATATTCCCACCAACCATGTAGGAGGGTTCCTTTTTCTCCACACCCTTTTCAGCATTTGGTATTGGAGACTTTTTAATGTTGGCCATTCTGACCAGTGTGGGGTGATATCTCATTGATTTGCATTTCTCTAATTAAAGAATCCACCTGCCAATACAGGAATGTGAGTTGGGAAGATCACCTGGAGAAGGAAATGGCAACCCACTCCAGTATTCTTGCCTGGGAAATCCCATGGACAGAGGAGCCTGGTGGGCTACAGTCCATGAGGTTGCAAAAAAGTCAATCATGACTCATCAACTAAATAACAATAATTACAGATGTTGAGGGTTTTTAATATGCCTGTTGGTCATCTGTGTGTCTTCTTTGGAGACATGTCTATTTAGGTCTTCTGCCCATTTTTTTATTACATTTTTTGTTCATGGTGTTATTGAGTTGTATGACTTGTTTGTATATTTTGGAAATTAAGCCCTTGTCAGTCGCATCATTTGCAGATATTTCCTCCCAGCCTGTACGCTATCTTTTCATTTTGTGTATGGCTTCCTTTGCTGTGCAAAAACTTGTAAGCTTGATGAGATCCCATTTGCTTATTTTTGCTTTTATTTCTATTGCCTTGGGAGACTGACCTAAGAAAACATTGGCATGATTTATGTTGGAGATTTATGTTTTGCCTATGTTCTCTTCTAGAAGTTTTACAGTGTCCTGTCTTATATTTAAGACTTTAAGTCATTTTCAGGGTGAGTGTGTGCAAGGAGTGAGAGTGTGTTCTAACTTCACTGAGTTACACGAGGCTGTCCAACTTCTCCCAACACTACTTGCTGAAGAGTCTCCAGGAAAAAGAAATATTTTAGGTATACATTTTGTTTGCTTACATTGGCAAAATTACTCAAATAAGAAAAAATTTGAAATCTAGCATTATCAAAAATAGTTATAATCTTATATCAGCCTTATCAGTTACTCTGTGTGGGGTTGGGGAAAAAAAGAGTCACAACACACCTTCAATCTTAATACTAGTCAATACAAAGCAGGAGCTTGAAACAGAAATACAAAATCTTTTCAAAGTTAAATCACTGACAACGATATCTATTCTTATAAATATTCATGTCAGACAAAAATCACCTTTTAGAGTAATACAAAAACATTTATAGTATGGTACCTTGCATGATGGGGCTTCCCAGGTGGCTCAGTGGTAAAGAATCCTCCTGCCAATGTAGGAATGTGAGTTGGGAAGATCACCTGGAGAAGGAAATGGCAACCCACTCCAGTGTTCTTGCCTGGAGAATCCCAGGGACGGGGGAGCCTGGTGGGCTGCCATCTCTGGGGTCGCACAGAGTCGGACACGACTGAAGCGACTTAGCAGCGGCAGCCAATGCAGGACACGTGGGTTCAGTCCCTGGGTTGGGAAGATCCCCTGAAGAAGGAAATGGCAACCCACTTCAGTATTCTTGCCTGGAAAATCCCATGAACAGAAGAGCCTGGTGGGCTACAGTCCATGAGGTCACAGAGTCAGCCACGACTTAACAACGAAACAGCCTTGCACAATATCCAAGTGGACAGGCCTGAGCTGCATTCTTGTCACAGGTCTGAATTTAAAAGAATTCCACTCCCATATTCATGTGAATATTGGTGGCATTCTGTGCATATCATATGCACATTATTAACTCCATTCTTCATAAACCTGAGTCTGAAAGTGGTCTAATGTGCCACATAGTACAGTACAACTTGCAATGCATTAATTTGGAGCTTCCAATAATCCAATCAGGATCAGATTTTGCCTATCAAGCTGTTTCTTTTCTTCCTAAACTCGTGAATGAAGACAGTAGAGGAAAACTTTAAACTTCAGAAAGCCTGTTTTGAGCACAACAGAAACATCATTTATGTTAAACATATTAATTAAAAGAAATTATGACTATGAATATATTACATGCATCCTATATAACTATCCTATGTTACTATGGATATATTACATGTATATATTATAGTACATGTACTGGTGATACCTATATATATTTCATTTTCATTCTTTGGGGAAAAAGTTTAATCAATACCTGATGGTAGTGTGACTGGACCGGATTCGTTCTGCCCGATGCCCGAAGTCAGAAGCTGAGAAGCTGAGGTTTGCAGCAAAAAGAAGGTTTTAATTTGCAAGGCAACCAAGCATGAAGACAGAACAAGCTTCCGGCCCACCTTCCTGAAGGCCAGGGTTCTGAGAATTTGGGGGAAAGAGCAACAGAATGTTCTGAGCCCTGTAAGCAGGAGTTGTGAGAGGGGCTGTCGGGGGCGTGAGTGGTGTGGGGAAAGGTGGTTGGAAGGTTTGTAATTGTGCTTCTGCGTAGGCGTAACTAACTACACGCCAATGTAGCTTCAAACGTGGAGGCACTTGGCGTGATCTGGGGGTGGAGTTTTTCGCCCTCTGAAGTCAAAAGGTCATCAAGTGGACGCTCACGCATGTCCAGTGGGAGGGTTGGTGGTCCTATCCAGTCTTAACCAGCTGAATCCAAACTAGATACAGCTGAGTCCAAGTTCCTGGAAAACTCGTGCAACTATCTTATTGTTTAGGCTACAAGCAGCTTGGAAGACATCCAAGTCTTAAAACCTTGATTAGTGAAGTCAGGTGAAATGGATTTGACTAATGATCAGCCACATTTTCACAAGTTTAACTTGTCTAATTGTTGAAGTATCACTTATTTTAATTCTCTGGAATACTCCCGCTTTAGCTAACAAAAGCTGTTCCTTATCCTGAACAACTCTTTCTTAAAAAGCTCTTATCTAACCTTCTTACAGGATGGACCACTATTCTCCATTCCTTCTATAAAACACAGTGAAAGGTGCCCATAGCATGCTTATGCTTGCAGCTACTTCCTACCCTCTGTTAACATTCTTTCTGACCCTGCAAGACTATTAAGAGTTCAGCTGTTTTCTCCACCTCCAGTAGCAGTTCTCTGTCCAAAGATCATATTCTCAGGCTTTTACTCTATATCCAAAATCTGAGAGGTCCCAGATTAACGGAAGCTGCCAATCAACAGCTCTCCTATCTGTGATTCTACCCTTCTCAAAGTGTTATTGTTGCTTAGTTGCTAGGTCATGTCTGACTCTTTTGTTCTCCATGAACCATAGCCTGCCAGGAGCCTCTGTCCATGGGATTTTCCAGGCAGGAATACTGGAGTGGGTAGCCATTCCCTTCTCTAGGGGATCTTCCCAACCCAGGGATCTGATCTCCTGTATTGGCAGGTGGATTCTCATAACACTGAGCCACCAGGGAGAGAGAGAGAGAGAGTTAGTTGCTCAGTTGTGTCTGACTATTTGCGGCTCTATGGACTGTAGCCTGTGAGGCTCCTCCGTCCATGGGATTCTCCAGGCAAGAATACTGGAGTGGGTTGCCATTCCCTTTTCCAAGGGAAGTCCCACCAAAATACAGACCCGTCTAGTTGTGATGCATGGGCATCAGCAGCCCTATTAGGTAGTTTAAGACAAATTTTAAATCAGTTATATTTTATGTGGCATTTCTAGTCATCCTCAGTTAGAGCACAGCAGCTTACACAGGGGAAGTTCCACACCTGGATGTGAAACTGCAGGGCAGGAGCCGAGGTCAATCATGTAGCTTTTGTGTATCCAGTTTCTGTTTCAGGGCTCTGAAAGTTCTTCTCTGCTCAGAAAGTTAGTGCTCCTCAAGATTTGACCAACACAACCCAAGTAAACCATTTTTTTCTCCTTTTACCATTTCTTCCAAAAATGTTAGCACATAACTTTAAATGATTCTACTTTAAATATGCCATTCAGCAATGATCTGTTAAATCAGCTTTATTTTAATGGAGTGTGTCGTCTCACTTGAAGTTGACCAGAATTCATTTGGTGGAGAGAACCATCCTCTCCCTGTCTTCTGAAGGAGCCATTATGCGTAGAAACAGAGAGATGGTCTGTCTTTGATGCTCAGAGCAGGAGAGATGCAGTTTCACTGTAGGTGCTTCAGCTGGTTTCTTTGGAATAAACAGCCAGTGAGCCCAGCTGTGGGCCATGTCAAGATCCAAACATCTGTCTCTGCAGAAGCCATCTTATTGTACTTAGTGAACCTTTTCAGCAATTGGCCTTCCTCTAAGCCTGTGGCTGCACAAAGTTAGACAAAACCAGGCAAACATGGAGAATGTGTGTGGGGGGGTGCTCAGTTGCTCAGTAATGTCTAACTCTTTGTGATCCATGGCCCGCCAGGCTCCTCTGTCCATGGAGACTAGCTTTCCCCAAGTCAAAACCCAGATTGAGTTGAGGACTTGTAAAGATGCCAATGGGCTTGCTCCTTGACTAAAGTCAATTGGATCTAGACCTTAAGGACACCGGAGTGGATGCTGATTTCCATTAAGAAAAGTGAAGAGAAGTGCTTACAGAAACGGTACCACCTCCCTCCAAATCCATATCCCCCTCCCTCCCTGCCCTCCAGCTCCTCTATTCACCTAGCAATCACCTGAAAGGAAGAGCTTCCTGAGCTGACAGGGTCCTTTAGAGAGAAGGTAATTGTCCTCTAAGATTACCCCTCTATTTGAAAAGAAATGCCACTGTCACCCCTCTGCAGAGTCATGCCACTATTTTTAGTGTGTCCTTGTGCTTTTGGGTGATGAGTCAGGACTCTATTTTTTAAAATATTAAATACTTGGCATTCCTCAGAAAAAGATAGACACATTTAATGTTGCTACTGTTCCAATCACCAAGTAAAGATTTGCTCCTTTTCTTAGCTGCCCTGAGCCCCACAGAGCTGTTTGGGCTGCATCCCCCACCACCCCCCATGCTACTGCTCATTTCAAAAGCAACAGCCAAAGCAGATGAAAGGGAGACGCACTGGTGCTCATAAATTCAAGGAGCTAAAATAGCAACAGCTGTGGCAATTGCAGGATTTCAGCAGGTAATCAACTAACTAAGAGCCAAAAGAGGGATTTGACAATTCTACCGGGGACTGGGACAGAGGGCAGCGAGAATTTGAGCTTCAAGGAGAATCTTCCCTACTTATCAACGAAAATGAAAACTTCGTGACTTTACCCACTGAAGCACAGCAGACTTTCCTGCTTTTGATTCCAATCCCTGAGCAGTAGGATTATCTTTTCTCATCTCATAATATTTGGCTTTCTTAGATATATTTATCCTATATTGTATACTGTGGTTCACCTGTGTATTTTGAGTTTAATCCATCATTGGTTTAATACCATCTTTCAATAGATTTATATACTTATGATAAGATGGGCATTTTTTAAGGAGAAGTATTGTGTCAATTTAGACTGAAGCTCATGAGTAGCATTTCTTCTGAAATGTTCTTTTCCAGTCTAAAGGACAGTGATTCTCAGATTCTCATATAAAGAGTAACTAGGGTTTCTTGTTCACCTTTGAAGGTTAAAACAGCACTCAGGGACCAGGGAAGCATATGAGACATAGAAAGGAGGTAAGAACTGTGCCTCGTTCTCTTCTGTTACGAAAAAACTTTCCCAGTGAGAGGACAGATCCAGGCTCTAAGTATCAGTGCGGTGGCTAAAAAACACAGACTAGAGCCAGTCTGCCTGGTTCAAATCCCAGCTCTTCCACTTCTAGGCTCAGTAATTTTCAACAAGTTTCTGGACTATTCAGGGCCCCAGTTTCTGTCTCTGTGTAATAATGCTAGCAATACCCACCTCAAATGATTTTATGAGAATTAAATGATTCACTAAGTGGAAAGTGCACATCTCACACATAGTAAGCTCAGTAAAAGTTATACAAATCATATATCTCTTCACTATTAAGCAATTGTTCAACAGTTGGAACACTACAAAATAGCACTATCAAGTAAAAATATCTTTTTGACATTTTAAAGACATTTTTTGTATTAATTAGAGTGCTGTTGGTTGCAAGTTCAACTTAAACTAGCCTAAGGGGACAAAAAATTAATTTATTGGCTCTTACCTTGGAAGTTTAAACAGTATACCTGGCATCCCAACAGCAACCTCAGAAACAGCTAGATTCAAGGTTTCTGTCTCTCTCCACCTCTAGGCCGAGCTTACAAGGTGTCTTCCACATGACGGGAAGTTGACCACCACCAGCCCCTTACTTATACCCTCCTGGCCTATCAACTCCAGCAGACAGTCTCCCCTGATGCTAAAGCATCAGAGTCTCAGGAAGCACTGTGATTGGTTCAGCCTACAACCAGTCACTATATAAGCCAGGATGGTGGTATCCAGCCAGAACCAAGTGCCTTCCCCTATAAAGCTAGGGGAAAAGCATAGGGAGGTTGAGGTTGAAGAACAACAGAGGGTAAAACTGGCTGCTGCAGTGCCAGCCAAACCTTACCACACACAGGGAATCGATTCCCTGTGGAAGAGAGTTGTCCTGATATCAAAGCCAAGTAATAGATGCCCACCTAAAGCCACCTGGGAAATGGGCTAAGTTAACATTGCACATTTCCTAAGATAAAGATCCATTATAAATACATAAAGATCAAATTAATCTTTAACATTTAAATCCATAAACAATAATTTATTGATTATCTTTCAATCAACAATTCTAAGATTTAATTGTAACTCTACATAGAGACAAGATCTTCATTCTTTCATATAGAGATGGCAAATAGATTAGATATGCGTTATATCTCATATAACCTAGGAAAATAAGTTATGAATTCCTAGAATGCTATCTTGAGAGATTCCAAGGTTGCAACCTTGCTCAGAAAAAACATGGAGAAGGCACTGGCGACCCACTCCAGTACTCTTGCCTGGAAAATCCCATGGATGGAGGAGCCTGGTAGGCTGCAGTCCATGGGGTCGCTAAGAGTCAGACACAACTGAGCGACTTCACTTTCACTTCTCACTTCCACGCTTTGGAGAA
This sequence comes from Bison bison bison, assembly GCF_000754665.1. Taxonomy (NCBI): domain Eukaryota; kingdom Metazoa; phylum Chordata; class Mammalia; order Artiodactyla; family Bovidae; genus Bison; species Bison bison. The sequence goes on along the minus strand of NW_011494826.1, from coordinate 6,325,700 downwards.
GGAAATGGCAACCCACTTCAGTGTTCTTGCCTGGAGAATCCCAGGGACGGAGGAGCCTGGTGGGCTGCCGTCTATGGGGTCGCACAGAGTCGGACACGACTGAAGAGACTTTGCAGCAGCAGCAGCAGCAGCAGACAAAACAATACCACTCATGGGTATGGTCTAGAGAATAGTGGCCCATACGCCAGGTGATAACTGCCTCTATGATGCCACTCTAAGAACACTTATCCACAAACCAAGGACATTATAGATGGAGAGATTTTCAATTAGAGCCATGTGTCAGAACTGAGCTCCCAAACAATGCTAGAATTAATTCAAATGACCAGCATGGCGGGTTAGGCACTTAAGTGAGAAGCTTTACAACACCACAGATGAGTGTTGAGAGGCTGACTCACCTGTGTTAAGAAGGAAGAAAATGCTGATTTACCTCTTTCAAAGCCCCCCCGGAGCAGACTCACAAACCTGGCGCTGAGATACTTCACTACAATACAACAAATAAATGAGAGCAGGAAGGTAACTTAATCTTTTCTTCCTCATTTTAGCATTCTTAGTTGAATACTTCAAATGACAGTGTATGTAGTATTTCACTAATTGCTAGACATAGTAAGCTTTCATCAGTGATAGCTATTTTCATGATTATTTTCACAAATTTTCTTCTTTATAATGCAAGTATTTTATCACTAAGTAAAAAGTGAGAGATTTGTGTGGCCAAACTTATTTATTTTGAAGATTTTCTTGGAGGATTTCAGAGAAGATCCCCCTGTGTTGCCATGTTTTTCATTGTCTATATTTTATGATGTTGTGACATCTTGGGGGCCTTGAGAACCTGGAGAGAGACTACCGTTCCAGAGCTAGCTAATTCTTTGAGATAAAAAACACCTTGTCTGTGAGCACAACTTTCATAAACAAATCAACCAATCCAAAGTGCACGTCCCCAACCACCTCCTTTATCAAATGCTCACACAGCAAGCCAATATTTTCCCTGCCTCATATCACCCTGGGGCCTGGGAATGGACACCTAAAGAGCATCCTCATAGCCCAGAGCCCATCTAATCCTAAGCCTGCTCAACCTTGCCAATCCTGCCTCTGCCATCCCTTGCTGCAGAGACCACAATAGAGGCCTGGGCTGTGCTTTTCCATTACTCCTGCTTCCCGAATGACTTGGGTGCTTCCCCTGGTGGTCACAGCATTCCCTTTCCTCTTGGGAACTGTAATAAACTCTTCTTTCAAGTCAATTGTCTCTGTCTGTCATCTTTTTATACCTGATTAAAACAAATCCCAGGGACATTTTAGGACATTCCCATAACCACAAACAATAGGACTGAGGAATAGCATGTGAAGAAGGAAAAAATACTCTCAAAATCGAAGTAAAAATGTGGGAAGAGGAAAACCTTTGAATACAGTAGATTGATATACTTTATTACTCATTTTATCTCTCTAGTTGCATTTGAAAAGAAGTTACCTAAATCTAAGTATGGGCTTCCCAGGTGGCTCAGTGGTAAAGAATCTGACTTCCAAGCAGGAGACGTGGGTTCAATCCCCAGGTTGATCCCCTGGGAATGGCAACCCATTCCAGTATTTTTGCCTCAGAAATCCCATGGACAGAGGAGCCTGGTGGGCTACAGTCTATGGGGTTGCAAAAGAGTCAGACATGACTTTGTGACTAAACAACAACAAAATCTAAGTGTGTGTGTGTATATATATATATATATGTATAAGAACTATGGAATTCTATGGAAATAAATATCCATTTGCTGTAGGATACTTGGCAGAGTTTTAAAATTGTGGACAGAATTAATTTTAGCAGAAATAATCTCCAATGTAATCTTTCACAATTCAACAGTTAATCTCACCAAAACATGTTCAAACTTGGACCAATCTTTTTTTGTATTTTCTTTTATTTTTGAGAGCTTTTAAGTAGTTTTTCCTGATTTTACTGACAAATTTTCAAACACCAGCCCTTGGGTTAGAGGTCACATGCCCATGTGTAAAATTAAGCATCAAAAGAAAAGCCTAATTATAATGGCTCTTTGGAATAAAGAATGAAGAGGGCAGCCATGGTGCGGAAAAGCTGGACCTGTGAGAAACTGCAGGGCACACACACAAGGAAACAGCATCAGCAGTGAACATTCCAAGGACAGGATGGAAAATGCAGCCACCAGAGTGTATCCTGCACAGAGATGCTATGTACTGAAAGGAGGAGGAAACAATTTATAGACCAAGAAAGCCCTGGACAGAATTATCCATTTTGGGAGGAATCATTTTTGCTGAAGCAATGAAGACTTTCTAGAGAGCTATTTGAGGAGGCAGATGTTTAGATAATATATTGCTGCTTTGCATTTCTATAACACCTTTCATCTAAGAGCTGCAGAGTGTAACACAAACATTAACTAATAAATTAAGCCTCGTGGCACCTCTGCATGATCCATAGACATAACAGCCATTTTCACAGCATCCGGAAAGGCAGTGCCCTGCTCAAAGGTGCTGAAGTCATTTGCCAAGGTCACGAAGGGGAGAAAACAGCAAACTCCTTCACAGTGAGTGTCAGTTCATCTGCACCCTCCCCACAGGGCACTTTTTCTCACTTGGCAGGTCAACAACTTCAAGAGCATGTTTTCTTCTCTGGGACACTTAGTGGTAACGAAAGGAGCACAAGGTCTACCCCGGTTTCCAGTGATTCCCTTCAGGAGATGGCTCTTTAATTGAACTGGGAGATGATTTGAAAATCCTACGTCTTGGATCAAAGCCTTCACTCCTTTCTCTCTGGTTTACCCAGGAATTAATTTGTGTGCTTATGCTGGTCCCTTTCCTGGAATGACACTAGCTTTTAGCTCTGGAGTTACTTTTCATGTGATCTAATCCGATTACCCAAAGGACTTAAACTATTACAAGAATATCAAACAACCCCAACACATCTATTTTGGCATTCATATAATTATTGATATTTTTCCTGTTATTTTAATTTCTGAAAAGCCCATAAAATTGTCATTGAAAACTAAGATGTGACATTGTGACAGAAGACAGTTTCAACACTAACCAGAATCTAACTGGCTTGTCAGTAAAATTTGTTTTACTTTGGTCAGGCATCACTGTATCTTCCTAAATGCTAGTCCTTTCCTTTGGCTCATCAACAACCTATTCCACAGTGGTATTACATTTTTCCTCTTTCTCTCTGATAGCCCACATAATTTCTCCAGTAGAATAATCAGGTAGAGAGAAAATAAAGCAAGGAAACCAGTTATAACACCCTGATGCTCAGAATCTTTCCAAAAGGAAAGAAAACCACCACCCTGTTATACACAGACATGATTATTTCTACCTTGGTACATATTTTTAAACTTCTCAGAAAGTAACAGGCTCACCTCTAAGTCATTCACATTCCTGATTTCCATTTGTTTTCTCTTTTCTATTCCCTGGTGGCTCAGTTAGTTAAGAATCCCCCTGTAATGCAGGAGATCATCTGCAATGCAGGAGACCTGGGTTTGATCCCTGGGTCAGGAAGATCCTCTGGAGAAGGAAGTGACAACCCACTCCAGTATTCTTGCCGAGGAAATCCCATGGACAGAGGAGCCTGGCAGGCTGCAGCCCACAGGATCACAAAGACCTGGACACAACTGAACACACGTGCACAACTGCAACCTCTGAGGCACCTAACAAAAACCCAGAGCACATGAAATCCATCCTACCAGTCTTCCAGGGAATTTGTGCTTTGTGACAGAATAGAAAAACTGTTTCTTAATCATCTGAACCCCTGCTTGACTGAAAATTGGCAGGGTGGAATGGTTTTGTGACAACAGAAGAAGACTTGTGGCCATAGATTTAGCTAAAATTCTCACCTGAAACCATCAACAAAACGAAAAGGCAACTTACAGAATCAGAAAATTTATTTGAAAATCGTATATCTGATAAGGAGTTAATATCCAAAATATAGAGAGAATGCATACAACTCAAAAGTCAAAACCCAAACAATCTAATTTGAAAATGGGCTGAGGACCTGAATAGACTTTTTCCCAAGAAGACTTACAGGTAGCCAATAGACACATAAAAAGATGCTCAACATCATTAATCAAAGAGAAATGCAAATCAAAATCACAATGAGATATCACCTTACACCTGTTAAAAATGGCTGTTATCAAAAAGACAATAAATACCAAGTGTTAATGAGAATGCGGAGAAAAGGAAATCCTTATGCACTATTGTTGGGAATGTAAATTGATGTAGCCACTGTGGAAAACAGTATGAAAATTCTTAAAAAATTTAAAATAGAACTATTATATGACCCAGCAATTTCATTTCTTGGCATATATCAGAAACAACTGAAGTCAGGATCTAGAAGAGATACCTGCATTTCCATATTCACTGCAGCATTATTCACAGTAGTCAAGACATGGAAGTAACAGAAGTGTCTATCAACAGATGCATGGATAAAGATGTGATATATCTATGTCTCTCTCTCTGTATATTTATGTATGTGTACATGCGTGCTAAGTTGCTTTAGTTGTGTCTGACTCTTTGTGACCCTGTGGCCTATAGGCCCCCAGGCTCTTCTGTCCATGGGATTCTCTAGGCAAAAATACTGGAATGGGTTGCCATGCCCTCCTCCAGATGATCTTCCCTAGCCAGTGATTGAACACGCATCCCCTATGTGTCCTGCATTGGCAGACTGGTTCTTTAGTACTGGTGCCACCTGGGAAGCCCATATTTATGTGTAGGTATATCTATATCTATCTAGCCACACTGGAAAAGGTCAGTTTTCATTCTAATCCCAAAGAAGAACAATGCTGAAGAATGCTCAAACTACTGTACATTTATGCTCATTTCACATTCTAGTAAGGTTATGGTCAAAATCCTTCAAGCTAGCCCTCAGCACTAAGTGAACCAAGAACTTCCAGATGTACCAACTGGGTTTAGAATAAGTAGAGGAACCAGAGATCAAATTGCCAATATTCATTGGATCATAGAGAAAGCAAGAGAATTCCAGAAAAACATCTACTTCTGCTTCATTGACTACACTAAAGTCTGTGGTTGTGTGGATCACAACAAACTGTAAAAAATTCTTCAAGAGATGGGATTACCAGACCACCTTACCTATCTCCTGAGAAACCTGTATGCAAGTCAAGAAGCAACAATTAGAACCAGACATGCAACTGACTGGTTCAAAATTGGGAAAAGACTACAACAAGGCTCATTATTGTCACCTTGCTTAACTTTTATGCAGAATATGTCATGCAAAATGCTGGGCTGGATGAATCACAAGCTAGAATCAAGATTTTCAGGAGAAATATCAACAACCTCAGATGTGCAGATGATACCACTCTAATAGCAGAAAATGAAGAGGAACTAGAGAGTCTCTTGATGAGGGTGAAAGAGGAGAGTGAAAAAGCTTCTTAAAACTCAACATTCAAAAAACAAAGATCATGGCATCCAGTCCCATCACTTCATGGCAAATAGAAGGGGAAAAAGTGGAAGGAGTGACAGATTTTATTTTCTTGGGATCCAGACTCACTGTGGACAGTGACTATAGCCATGAAATCAAAAGACACTTGCTCCTTGGAAGAAAAGCTATGACAAGCCTGTGAAAGTGAAAGTGAAGTCACTCAGTCGTGTCTGACTCCTTGCGACCCCATGGACTGTAGCCTACCAGACTCCTCCGTCCATGGGATTTACCAGGCAAGAATACTGGAGTGGGTTGCCATTTCCTTCTCCAGAGATGACAAGCCTAGACAGCATATTAAAAGCAGAGACATCACTTTGCTGACACAGGTCCATATAGTCAAAGCTGTGGTTTTCTCAGTAGTCATGTACAGATGTAAGAGCTGGATGATAAAGAAGGCTGAGCACCAAAGAATTGACATTTTTGAATTACGGTACTGGAGAAGACTCTAGAGAGTCCACTGGACTGCAAGGAGATTAAACCAGTCAATCCTAAAGGAAATCAACTCTGAATATTCATTGGAAGGATTGATGCTGAAGCTGAAGTTCCAATACTTTGGCCACCTGATGCAAGGAGATCACTCATTAGAAAAGACCCTGATGCTGAGAAAGATTGAGGGAAGGAGGAGAAGGGGGTGCCAGATGATGAAATGGTTAGATAGTATCAGTGACTTAATGGACATGAATTTGAGCAAACTCTGGGAGATAGTGAAGGACTGGGAAGCCTGGTGTGCTGCAGTCCATCAGATCACAAAGAGTCAGACACAAGGACACAACTTAGGGACTGAACAACAACAAATCCCTAACACACACCCCCACATATATATAATTGAATATTACTCAGCCTTGACAAAAATGAATCCTGCCACGTGTGACAACATCTATGAACTTTCATAGCATGGTACTAAGTGAAATAAGAGAAGGACAAATACTACATGGTATTGCTTATGTGTGCAATCTGAAAAATACAAAGTCCAACTTATAAAAACAGAGTGCAAGAGTGGTTGTCAGAGGCTGGGACTGGGGGAATAGGGAGAGATACAAGGGTATAGACTTTCAGCTATAAGATGAATAAGGTCTGAGGATCTAATGTAAAATATAGTTGATAATACTATTGTGCCACTGAAACTTGCTAAGAGATGAGAACTTTCTCACCAAAAAATATAAAAATACAAAGATAAATATTTGAAGTATGGATGTGTTAATTAACCTTATGAGGGGAATCCTTTCAACAATAGAATATGTGTATCAAATGACTCTGATGGATATACACTTTAAATATCTCACAATTTTTATATCATTTATATTTCAATAGCTGAAATAAAATTAAAAAAGATTCTCAGTTAAAAAAATTGAATTCTCATTTGACTTTAACTTCAACTATTACTTTAGAATATGAAAGAAATGGAATTTTTTCTTTTTGTCTTATCACTAAAAATTGCAAACTACAGAAATTAACACAGGGTAACTTAAGCAGAAAAGGAATTTACTAGAAGGATTTTAGTGCAGAATTAACAGGAGGGCTGGAGAAACCAGGAAAAGGGGCAGGAACTAAAGGAGACAAGACACAATCGAGCGGTTCTCAGTTGGTTTAGGATGCAGCACTGGCAGTGCCACCCTGTAACTCACCAGCCCTCCACTCAACTCCATGGCAGATCTGGCAGAACCAGGTCTGGAGAATCCTATGGACAGAGGAGCCTGGCAGGCGGTGGTCTGTAGGGTTGCAGAGAGTCAGACACAACTGAAGCGACTTAGCATGCATGAGGGACCATCATTAGGTCCCTCCCTCAAGCCTTAAAGTTCTGGGTGTGAACATGCTACTGGATAGTTTCCACTTGTTCTATTCCTTGACTACTAGAGAGCAGGTGGGGAGAACCTTTGCCAGCCTTCATCTTCCATCTTGAGATCCCTCCAGAGCAGAGGAGATTTCATTGCTGAAGCCAAATACCGCAAATGCTACCCACATTCATGTCTGCTTAGGAAATTCTACCACCATACTACATAACTCATTCTCTCTCTCATACACACATACATACATATATATCTTATGCAGTATATATACACACACACACATATATATACACACGCAGATATATATGCACACACACACACATATATATGTATGTGTGTGTGTGCTAAGTCACTTCAGTTGTGTCCGACTCTTTGCAACCCTATGGACTGTAGCCCACCAGGCTCCTCTGTCCATAGGATTCTCCAGACAGGAATACTGGAGCAGGTTACCATGCTCTCCTCCAGAGGATCTTTCCAACCCAGGGATCGAACCTGCATCTCTTATGTCCCCTGCATTGGCAGACTAGCTCTTTACTACTATATAAAGCCATTTTTAAGTGTGAAATTTAGTGGCATTAAACACATTCACAAAGTTGTATAGCCATCACACATTATAAGGCTAATTTCAGTCAAGTGTTTTCCTCTGGTGAATGCAGTCGAGAGGGGACTAGAGGTAGCTCTGTGGAAACCAGGATGCCAAGGGGTCCCTTACAAGCAAAGAAGCCTGGGTGTTCTCTTCATGCAACATTATAGCAGCTGACAAAGGCCATTTATACAACAGCACAGCTTTTACCACTGTGGTTCATTAGCACATGGCGGCTGGTTTGTATTGATAAGCAGACTGTCCCAAACCCCTAGACTCAAGTGTGGCCGGCTAACTTAGCAGTGAGGTCCCTCCCCAGGCCCCATTAGTTGTTTCATAAACAACGTCCCAGTACAAAGTTAAGATGTGAATGAATGAATTCTTGTGATTCAGCTCCTAATAAGTGACATTGTCTCCAGTGTAACTCCAATGAAAATTGGAATTGTCTTGGTAACTAAGAAACCATTTACTTTATTCACCAATATATTATCTGTAACTGCATTCTAGACACACACTTCACACCTAGCATCATCTAAGAAGAGAATGCTTCTTTGGCCCCTACTCTTGTCCCAGTTCTAAAGTCAACTGACTTCGGGAAACAGCCCCTTCCCTGATGTCCCCAGAGAGGGGAGGAGTTGCCTCTACTGCAACAGGACCAGCACTATTGACTACAATTATGCAATTGATTCCACTGTTACTAACCTTTTGGAGTTTTAAAAGCGAAGTACTTTACATACCCTGCCATTGGTAGTGTCCTCGAAGTTATTGTGGTTATTGTTTACATTTCCTGTCCACATCAGGCAAGTTATTTGCCCAGTAAGTAGATTTTTTAATCCATCAGTTTTCATTTTAAATAGAGAAATTGGGACTGATGTGGTGGTGGGGCTGGGGAGAGACTGTCTCAGAGAAGCTGTTTCAGTGGAATTTGACTAAAGCAAGAGAGAAAGTGAAGAATTATATAAAAAGACTACAAAGTTTTCATTGATTATGCCCTGCTTTACAAAAGGCAGGGGGATGAGAGTCGATAGTCAGCCCTATGACCTACAATATATGATCAGCTACCCTGGAGGATTGTAAGAACTTAGTGCCTGATAAATGCCAGTCCTCCATGATCGGGAAGGGAGGTATACATGCAGATTGTGGGTTTGGTGCCTGTGACTTCTGTGTTGTTCTAGCTTGGTAATTGGCCCTTAACGCTGAGTGGAGGGTGGGTTCTAACGCCCGGATTAGATAGAATCCTTTCCCTGAGGGAAGCACCTCCTTCCTGCCTTTCGGAAGCAGTGATTCCACTTTCTCCTTCAAGCTCATCATTTTATGACACCATTATCTCCCTGCGTTCTCTTCCCCCTTCCTACTCTGCCCATAATAGGAAATGGCAATTTTAGGGAGGGGAATAGAGTAAAATTGGCAATTATAGGGAGCTTGGAAATATGATCTTTAATGCCTTCTTACTATCCATTTCCCCCCCACATGGTGAATTGCTGGCAAACACAATTACAGAGGATTTAAGTCACAGATTAACTTGATTTTTGGTGCTAGTGTCTCCCGCAAATTGTTTGTCTTCTCCTTTCTAGGTCTTTGCCCTGGAAGGTACATAATTACAACTTCCTGCATTACCATGCCAACCCCTATACGTTATGTTAAAGTTTCCAGACTCACAGAGTCTAATTTGATTATAGGGATTTTGATTAATGACTTGTATGTTTTGTATAATAGCACATTTTAAAAATTAATGAATTATAAACAGAAAATGGTAGTTAAATTAGTTTTGATTAAAAGACAGTTTATTTACTTAGCTAATGCTGCTTCAATTTATGTTGCTCAGAAGACTGGGTCTTATTTCAACCAGAATCTTTACAACAAAAAGACTGGTACCCACTTCTGTAACAGTCTGAAATACCAGGTACCTCTGATGGGAAACTCATCATTAGGAAAATCTAGTAAAGTTGGTCTTGTCATATTGGTGTCTGCTTGCTTGTCGTCTAAGGATGCTATCAATACTTAGTGAATAATGAACTGTATCAAGGAAGAAGACCATTTAAACTTTAGTATGATTTTTGAGGGAAACATTAGGAATTTTCTTCTTCTGTTTGGACTTGATCAGCAAACATTTGCTCGTTAAATGAGTTATTACATGGAAAGAACTTAGGATAGTACCTGTTACTTTGTAAGCACTCAATGAATTCTCATCATCATTGTTTACATCTTTACGATGATTCTAGTATAAAAGGATTGAGCATCCTGGCCTCCTTACCATGCTGGGCTTGTGTGTTCTCATCACACTCTTACATCTTACTTTGAACTTTCTCTGCTGTGAGCTCTTTTTAGAAAAACATTATTTATTTAGCCTTGGCTGTTCTGGGTCTTCACTGCTGCACGCAGGCTTTCTCTAGTTGCGGTGTATGGGCTTCTCATTGCAGTGGCTTCTCTTATTGCAGAGCATGGGCTCTACAGCTTGAGGGCTTTAGTAGTTGCAGTATGCGGGCTCAGTAGTTGGGGTACACAGGCAGTTGCCCCTCAATATCTGGGATCTTCCCAGACCAGGGATTGAACCCATGTCTCCTGCATTGGCAGGCAGATTCTTAACCACTGGACTACCAGGGAAGTCCTCTACTGTGAGCTCTTGATTCAAGTTTTCCACATGCCTTCACACCTTTCAGTTTGGATGGTTTTATAAGATTTTTATTTCAAAGAAATTTAAGAAGAAGAATTTCATAACATTTCGGGTTGCCGTGTTATTTGCTGGTTAAGGTGAATACGTTTTTGGTCACATAAGTCACTATTACAAGAATCTTCACTACTCTGCAGAAACAATAAAGAAGTTGCATCATCATGTCTCTACTTTCTGGACATTTTATCCCAGGGGCCTCTCGGATGCAGGTACATGTTTCACTGTCTCCATCCAAAAATAGGTTGGGGTGGTAATAACTGGGAGGTAGAGATGCTTTGGTGAAGGAGACACAGCCAACAATGGCAACTCACTTAGCTGTCCTCTTGTGGCACAAATGAGAAGAACCACCCAAACAAAGACCCTCATGACTCTTGTTTCTTGAGGTAGAGTCCCTCACTCCTCTCTGCTCTTTGGTCCTAACACCTCCTCCAACCCTGATATCACCCCTCCAAGCAGCCTATCCTCTTCCCCGAGAAACCTATGCCCCTCCTCTGAAAGAGGAGTAGTTTTCAACACCTTCCTCTGACTTGCAGCTTGAGTCAATGCCTTGGCATCTCAACAGTCTTTGATGGTGCTTCCTCTTCTTGGGTTTTGCAAGCTCTGGAGGAAAACAGCAATGAGTCCAAAACATCGATGTAATGGGGCACTCTAATCCTAGACCAGCTTTCCACCTAAGGGAGTTGCAGCTAAGGAAAACAGATGAACATTAATTCTTTTCTTAAAGTGAGCAGCCTAATTTCATCTCAAAGAAAGTTTCCTCCATGGCCGTGAATGTGGTCTTTCCCTTCTGATAGAATAGGCCCCACCACATGACCCTTTTTTGACTCCAAGCTCTGATGTCTCTTTCAGTTCACGAAACCGTGAATCGTGAACTCCCAGATGTCCAAGCTGGATTTAGAAAAGGCAGGGGAACCAGAGATCAAATTGCCAACATCTGTTGGATTATCAAAAAGCAAGAGAGTTCCAGAAAAACATCTATTTCTGCTTCATTGACTATGCCAAAGCCTTTGACTGTATGGACCACAACAAACTGGAAAATTCTTCAATAGATGGGAATACCAGACCATCTGACCTGCCTCTTGAGAAATCTGTATGCAGGTCAGGAAGCAACAGTTAGAACTGGACATGGAACAACAGACTGCTTCCACATCAGGAAAGGAGTACGTCAAAGCTGTATATTGTCACCCTGCTTATTTAACTTATATGCAGAGTACATCATGCAAAATGCTGGGCTGGAAGAAGCACAAGCTGGAATCAAGATTGCTGGGAGAAATATCAATAACCTCAGATATGCAGATGACACCATTCTTATGGCAGAAAGCAAAGAAGAATTAAAGCCTCTTTAGTTGGCTGGTTCCATCTCAGCAAGGAGATCCAACCAGTCCATTCTAAAGGAAATTAGTCCTGAGTATTCATTGGAAGGACTGATGTTGAAGCTGAAACTCCAATACTTTGGCTACCTAATGCGAAGAACTGACTCATTTGAAAAGACCCTGATGCTGGGAAAGATTGAAGGCGGGAGGAGAAGGGGACGACAGAGGATGAGATGGTTGGATGGCATCACCGACTCAATGGACATGAGTTTGAGTAAACTCTGGGAGTTGGTGATGAACAGAGAGGCCTGGCATGCTGCAGTCCATGGGCTTGCAAAGAGTTGGACATGACTGAGCGGCTGAACTGAACTGAACTGCTCTCTTTAGAGAAATCAGTTAGTTGTCCATGGTTGTTTTTCTGTCTATCCATTCCTGGGTGAATGGAGCTTCTTCTATGTACCTCTTGAGAAGAAACTGTTGTATGCCTTTGGAGTAGTCATGGTGGAGTGGGCAGTGGAAGGATGTAAGAAGGTGATTGTCAATTCATCCCATCATCAGGGCTAGAAGGAAAAATAACTCTATTGGCCTCCAGTGTCAGGAAGGAGGCCATGTTTGTGACCAAGAGGCACTATGGTTAGAGAACTATGGCCACAACACAACAGGTGCTTGATGAATCTTTCCTCTCTAAGTTTAACTATCTTCCTAGCATTTGATTGCTTTTAGCACATCCAGAAAGTGGAATAGGAAAAACAAAAAGAAGGATAACATGATTTTCACTGGCTTTGAAACACAATGGGATATTTACTTTATCAGAGACTTTTGATACACATTAATGGTTTAATCACAGAAATGATCATAATGCATTTAGAATTTTTTTCTATTCTTGTGTTCATCTTCATCTTTGGGTTGCATCAGTTGACAGAATGATTGTCACCACCATTAGGGAACATAAGCCCATAGAAAAGTGACAAATGTGTCACTTTCTCATAAGTAAAGACTGGATGCATGAGAAGCATCACATTTTGTAGCATATGTTCAATCTATGTTATGATCTATGTCTCAGAAGTTATCAGAAAGGGTTTATACATCATGTCTGATTTTTGGCCCTCAGAAATGTACCAAAGAGAAACTTAGCCCAAACGGCACTCAAATCTTGCAAGCAGAGCTGACAGTATTGGTGGCCAAGCTGCATCCTATATGGAGTTAATGCTACAGCAAATTATGCAGAACAAAGCAAGACAATGGCAAAGGGAGTTCAAAATGCCCCCTCCTCCCCAGCTCTGCCTCTCTGCTCAGCCCTGTTCACTCTTGCTAATGGACTGCCTCTACAGACTCCAGTCCAGCCTGGTCCTGACCCCCAACCTTACCCATATACATGTGGGAGAAGGCAATCCCGTGCATCCCCATCCAAACCTACATGTGATGGAGAATTAGCCAGATGAGAAGCTGCAATTCAGCCTGCCAGAACTTCCTCCTCAAGATCTGCTCTACGTGGAAACTGACTGGAGCCAGACTCATTCGCTTTCTAACTCCATATCAACTCAGAGCCAAGCAGAAAAAGGCCTGGTAGCCTGACAGAGACGCTGTGGTAGATGAGTCATTTTGTCCTTTAACTAACATAACATCTGCAAGCAGTCTCTCCCCGTCCCCATAATCTTACCAACAACATTGGCAGGTTCTATGTGTTTGTTGGCTATGTGTACTGTGTGTTTCAAATAATTGATAACATACAGGATTTTTGTGCCCAGACATAGAGCATGATTAATTCTGCATATTCATTAAAAAAGAATTTTTAAAACTTTGTATATGTCAGATTCAAAATCTTCTGGTATTGAACTATATCCATGAATTTTTATTTGTTTTTATCATCATGTCATGATCAAAAAGATTCATGGAAAGTTTGGAACATGGTGGTGTTGAATTTTTCTGATTTTTGCCTGATTTGTTTACTTTTAGAAAGCAAGCTGTAAATATTAGTAGTAATGATGTGTTGAGTGGAACTACATTCCTACATCAACCTCAGAAGGATTATAGTAATCCAGAGGCCAGAAATCAGCTGAATTTCTAACTGTCCTATCCCTGGCTGAAGTTTTGAAGGAATATTTTTAAGGGTAGTTTGTGGCTGAAATTGCATATTTCCTCTGAAGTTTTATTCTAAGTATTTGAAAATACAAAAGAATATATATGATACATGTAACATCATCAGTTATATCATACATAATATATAGAATGAAGATAACTATAAAGCAGTTCACCAAATTGTACCTGACATGTAATTCATATTAAATAAATATCTGATAAATGAATAAACTAAAGAAAATATGCAGTACCTAATAGGGTCATATCTGATTCCTGTAACCAAGTGAAAAAACCCCACAAAATGTGGCCAGATACACTCTGGGAAAGCAGATAACCAGATTGGGCAGCATTCCACAAAATAGAAAGGACCTCTTGATGAGTGTGAAAGAGGAGCGTGAAAGAGCTGGTTTAAAACTCAACATTCAAAAAACAATGATCATGGCATCCAGTCCCATCACTTCATGGCAAGTAGATGGGGAAAAAGTGGAATCAGTGACAGATTTTATTTTCTTGGGCTCCAAAATAACTGCAGATGGTGACTACAGCCATGAAATTAAAAGATGCTTGCTCCTTGGAAGAAAAGCAATGACAAACCTAGACAGTGTATTAAAAAGCAGAGACATCATTTTGCCAACAAAGGTCCATATGGTCAAAGCTATGGTTTTTCCAGTAGTCATATACGGATAGATGTGAGAGTTGGATCATAGATAAGACTGAGCACCGAAGAAATGATGCTTTAGAATTGTGGTACTGGAAAAGACTCTTGAAAATCTCTTAGACTGCAAGGAGATCTAACCAGTCAGTCCTAAAGAAAATCAACCCTGAATATTCACAGGAAGGACTGATGCTGAAGCTGAAGCTCCAAGGCTTTAGCCACCTGATGCAAAGAGCTGACTCATTGGAAAAGATCCTGATGCTGGGAAAAATTAAGGGCAAGAGGATAATGGGGTGGCAGAGGATGAGATGGTTAGATAGCATCACTGACTCAATGGACATGAGTTTGAATAAACTCTGGAAGATAGTGAAGGACAGGGAAACCTGATGTGCTGCAGTTCATGGGGTAGCAAAGAGTCAGACACAACTTAGCAACAGAACAACGACTGCAGCATGGTGAAAATATGTTTTATTCATTTGAGAAAGTCTTATAAATCAAGCAAAGTCAGTCAAATAAGCATTTCTTGTGTAAATTTTAGCTTTTCTTCTCTAAATTCAAAGTGGGCCAGGACTCGGTTCACTCAGGACATTCCCTTGATGACTGGGTATAGCCAGAGAGGTTGCCTGGCTGTTGTTGAACTTGGTCAAAAGAGCCTCTCAAGCATCCTTCTCCAACCTAAATGTCAGGGAGGCAGAAACAGACACACTGAGTCCAGTGCCCAGAAGGCATTATAGAAGGTGCCAGGAAGGTGGAAAAGGAGTTTTGAATCACTGATGGTAGGCTCCAAACATTTAAAGATGAGGGAGAGGAGAGGAGCCTGTGGGGTGGTGGGACCCCAAGGTTATATCCCTTGCAAGGAGCCATGTAGGGCAATTGTTGTTGTTGTTTTTTAGTCACTAAATCATGTTGAACTCTTTTGCAACTCCATGGACTATAGCCTGCCAGGCTCCTCTATCCATGGGATTTCCCAGGCAACAATGCTTGAGTAAGTTTCCATTTCCTTCTCCAGGGGATCTTCCCCATCCAGGGACTGAACCCATGTCTCCTGCATTGCAGGCAGATTCTTTACCACTGAGCCACCAGGGAAGACCATAGGACAATTAAAGGAGTATTAATAATAATGATGATCATCCATGGAACTCTTGCCAAGTGCCAAAAACACTGGATGACCTCATAATCCTCATAAAAAAGGGAGAGGTAGATATTACTATACCTTCATTCTGCCTTCATTTCACACAGAATGATAGAATAACCTGTCCGGGAGATACTATTAGTAGGGTTTCAAGTCCAGATGGTTGGATACCAAAACTGAGCTATTAATGCTTTGGTCAAGTGCCTTTGCTTGACCAAATGAGGTGATAGGAAAGTAGTGCTGAAGATTTTACCATGATTGCATGACCACAGATTGCACAGACCACCCAGGCATTTATGAACTATTCTCTAGCACAGGGTCTGCAGCACGTCAAGAAAACCCTAGACCCTCAGAAATCCAGAGCAGCTACTCCATGGTACCCACTGTCCCTGTATGAATCATTGCAACTGAGGGAACTGTGTCCCTCTCAGTTCCCTTGTGTTTGCCTCACGCCCTTGGATATACCCTGGTGCCCCTTCCTTCCAGGATGGCCTCTTCCCTGCTCTTCACCCATCAGATCACCCCCTCCCTTAAGACCCGTGAGGTTTTCGTTGGCCGGTCCAGTGCCAGGGGTGACTTCTGCTTTTTCACTGTACACATCTGTCCACTCGGTCAGAAGATAACTATTAGTATGCTTTCAGAATACAGTTACAGGAAATCCATCTGAAACTGGATTTAGCAACAATAGAATGGTTGGTTCACATTCCTGGAAGTCCACAGGGAGAGCCAATATGTGGGTTGCTTAGCCCAGAAGATCTAGCTATGTTTTTATGTGATTCTCTTAACGCTGCCCTGCTTTGCACATGGGCTTCATCCTTATTCTTGCAGAAAGATGAAACAGAGAGAGTCACTTATGGAAGCAGGAGACAGAACTTTTCCAGAAGCCCCTAGAAACCTTCTTATTGATCTGATTTGAGTGGCATACCTAGCCTGAACCATTCACCACCAAGGAGGACAGAATTACCCTTAATCACAGAAGTTGTGAATAAGGTGGCATATAATGTTGCATCTCCGCTGCTCACATGCATGCTCCACTTCCCACTGTCCCATCAGACTTCACTTACAAGTCACAGATTCAAATGTACAACTACTAAGAATGTGAAGATGGTGATAGCAGAGCATGTAACCAAGCATGTAGCCCTCTGAGCATGAAGCCCTGTGTGACTGCACAGGTCACATCCATGAAGCTGGCCCTGGATAGGAAGCTACCTACAAAAAATCAAGGAGGCGGTGGAAATTGAATTCGCAGTCAGCACTAACCCCCATTGGCATTATCTTCATTTTGTAAATAAGGAATTGGGTACTCCAAGGTGTCAGCATGTAGTTGTTTCAAAGCTGATGTTCAAACCCAGATCAGCCTGCAACACCGCAGCACTTCCACTCTGGCCCTCCCGTTCTCATACTGATAACCTGTGTCTGGGGATTGCTTTCTGCCTCCTGATACTTATGTTCCAGTGGATCATCACTGCCTAGAAGCCAGTGCCCCTGGGTCCTCCACAGAGACTAATTGGAATTCTGCATAAACACAGACATTCCCTAATGGTCTCCAGGAAGAACTATTTAGTGTGGGTTTATTTATTCAATTTGTTATCACTGCCCCTATTGCTAGGAGGTATGCATTAAAGAAAGATAGATTCAGATATTACATTAAGAGAAGTCAGTAAAAGCCCCACTGAAGGGGAGTCAGATACCAACTGTTCCAATTGCTTAGTCTCATTTTTGAAACATGCTCACTTTTAAAATGCTTGGGCCTTCACTCTGGAGATCTGCCTCCCCTTCTCTGTGATCACAGATTTCATGGGGCTCTGCTGTAGGGATGAATTCCCAGAATGACACTCAGGTATTAGGAAGGAAATGATGAATGGGCAGACATTATTTGGGCAATGTGGTTTTCAGACAGGGGCTGCAGGAGAATATATTTTCAGGTGCTTCTGTTGGTGTTTAACTTGGAGACTGTATGTACAGTAAATCAGGAAGGCCAATAAAACAGTGCAGAGGGCATGTTTTATGTATGGTTCTGACAGCCTACAATGGCTGCCTTGGTGGAGGGGGGTTGTGGATTTATGGTCCCACACCTGCAGGTGGTGGCAGCTAATATGTAGCACAGCTCTCTGTCTATACCTGGGAGTATTTATTTTTTGGTTCATCTGGAGGTAAAGGAAAAGTATAAGACAAACTGTGGACTTATTGACACAGAAATGCAGCCTGGGCAGCGACTGCATAACTTTTAAAGAATGGAGAAATTGCTTAGACATAACACACTTGTCCACAGATCTCTCCAAGGTCATTTCTTGACGGCAGCATCTTCCAGTGAAGGGAGGTTTTGATTTCCCAATGGCTCATTCATTTTATCCATGGAGAAGAACTGAGTTATCCAACAGGGACTAAGTGTTGGGGGCTCCTAAAGGTTTTAGGCCAAGATAAATGTTTCAATTATAATTTCTTTTAAAATATGAAGCAAATGAATATAGTTGGAAGGAGTAAAGAATGATGGATCCAGCATAGATTATAATTGTCTTTACACCACTGAAGTTGTCAAATATTTTTTTAAAGATTTTTTGGTGTGGATATTTTTTTAAGAGTCTTTATTGAATTTGTTACAACACTGCTTCTGTGGTATGTTTTTATTTTTTTGGCCATGATGCATGTGGTATTTTAACTCCTTGGCCAGGGATTGAACCTATACCCCTTGTGTTGGAGAGTGAAGTCTTAACCACTGGACTGCCAGGGAAGTCCCTGACGTTGACAAATATTTTATCCTTTTTTTTTTTTTTAATGGAGGAAGGAGCTCATGATAACCAAAGTGCCAAAGGCCCATGAAAGTCATAAAGTATCCCTACGGTGGCGATAACATTGTGCTTAATTAAAATCTAACATCTTCCATCCCCACAGGCAGGTAGGGCCTGTGGCATCTGGAGAGGGTGAGTTAGTCCTAGCCTAGAACTGTCTCCAGAGAACCTCAGGGAAGGACTGGGGCTGTCTGTGAACCACACCTGTAGCCTGTTCAGGCAGTGCTCCCATAACCCTGACTCCAAGAGCACCCACCTGACCCATTAATGGGGTTTGCAGTAGCTTTCAGATGACTCCTTCAGCTCTCTCTCTAGCTTAGTAGTTTCCTAGGGCTGCCATAACAAGTCCTTCTTTCCGCACAGTCCTGGAGGCTAGAAGTCCAAATCCAGCTGTGGGCACAGTTGGCTCCTCCTCAGGGCTATGAGGACAACTCCGTGCCAGGCCTCTCTCCTAGTTTCTTGTGGTTTGCTGGTGATCTTTGGTCCCTGACTTGTAGCAGCCTCATCCTGATCTCTACTGTCATTGTCACATGGTGATCTAAGAGCTCATCTGTGTCCAAATTTCCCCTTTTCATAGGTCGTGCTGCATGTTGCTGCCTGCTCAGTAGCTCAGTTGTGTCCGACTCTTTGCGATCCTGTGGACTGTCCTCCTCTGTCCATTGGATTTCCCAGGCAAGAATACTGGAGTGGGTTGCCATTTCCTTCTCCAGGGGATCTTTCTGACCCAAGAATTGAACCTGTGTCTCCTACATTGGCAGGCAGATTCTTTACCCCTGAACCACCTGGGACTAGTCATCAAATTAGGCTATTCTTGTATGATCTCTTCTTAACTAGTTACATCTGTGATGACCCTGTATCCAAATAAGGTCGCATTCTGAGGTCCTGGGGGTTAGGCCTTCATGAATTTTGAGAGGACACAATTCAGCCCCTAATGGCAGTTCACACTGAGCCTGTGACCTTAACATGGGCCTTCAGTGAGAGCCTCTTATGCCTGAAGTTCCAGAAAGCAACTCAGTGTGAGTCATCTGCCTATCTCTCATTTCACCTTCTCCTATCTTTCATCCAGTGATTGGTCTATGTATTCTCACTTCAGTGAGTGTAATCAGGGATCTGTGTTCCCAATGCCAGCTAGGGATTAAGGAGAAATGAGAGGAGGGGCTCTCTATCATGCTCCTTTTCTACCACAAAGCCTACTCTTCAAAAAAAAAGAGAGAAAAGAGTGGGCTGCCGAGATATAGGTGAGACAGAAGGTCACCAGACGTGAGAACAGAGAGGGAGGTGATAGGTAGGACCAGAGCCAGCAGGCTTGATCTGATTATCTCTATGTCAACTACACAGAACTCTTCTCATTAGCAGGATGGAGAATCCCTTGCAGGCCAGGGTCAGGAGCAGAGATGCTGAGTCTGAAATGCAGGTGTGGGTGTGGGGAGATGGAGGGAGATTTTTAGGGCTGGCATTGAGCCTAGGATGTGTGGGAAGACTGAAAGTTCAGCAGAGCAACTGTGGGCATTAACCGGTTTACTTACTCAGCAACACCAGCCCCCCCTGGACTCGTCAGCCTTGTGTACATATCACAATGCACAGGATTGGGTGCAGTGAAAAAAGAATAAATGGAATTATACAGAACTGAATTTAAATTCCAAATTCTGAGTCCACTGGCTTTAGGCAAATCACTTTATCTTTCTGGCCACAAGTTCTAACATCTGTAAAATGGGACATATAGTAAGAACAACAACACTATCCCGTAAGATTGTTGGGAACACGAGATATGTGAAGTGCTGATAGAATCTTGGCGCGTAGTAGGTAATGAATAAATGGCAGCTAGTAAAGGTGATGCGAGAGTCTTGAACCAACTAAATGCTGTCTTTGTTCAAAGTGTGTGAAGCTGAAACTAAGGCTAAATTTCCAGGATTTTTCTTTAATTCTGAGTTTAAAATGTACACACAAAGTCTTAGCTATTACCTCTGGGTTAAAATTCTTGTAAAACAACTTGATTCAAGATGAAGGTCCCAGGGTTGCCCTGGATAGTTTGCCCTTTACTATTATTGATGTGGCGGCTGCCCGGTTAGTGACCTGGCACTTTGATCTCTGCTCTGCTCTCCTTCAAATGTGAGTGGAAAAGTAATGATAATAATGAACACTGACATGATGTTTACCATGTGCCCAGTCCTGTTCTCTATATAATCCCCACAACAACTCTAGGGAGTTAAGCGCTAGTAATATGCCCTCATGTTTATGGATGAAAATGTTTCACGTCCACAAACACAAGGACAAAGTCTGACTGCAGAGGACTCACTCATAGTCATGACACTCTGCTGCCTTGCATGCTGTGCTCTCTATACTGTGGCTTCCCTGAAGTGGGTTGTGTCTGTGTCAGGGTGTCAGAGAGCACCAAACCCTCACCTCCCAGCCACTGTGCAGAAGGCAGGGGTGAGTTGCTTCATTTCCGCTGTTCTCTCTACTTTTTGTAGAACTTGTCCGTTGAAGGATCTTAATACAGGAAATGAATAAAGAAGGGTTTCGAAACAAAATTGAGACCAAGACAGCTCTCGTCTTCTGCATGTCTGATAAATAAACCCTCCCAGTAAATAAGCTTTTTGATATGAAACTTCTGTCCCTGGAATATTAATGCTGTAGAACGCTATAAATAACGGTGGTGTAGTTCATTTCCCGAACTATGTCATGGCCATCTGCTCAAACATCTCCCTTCTTTTTCCTGTGTTATGAGGAAAGAACAACTCTTTGGACTATTACGTCACCATTAAAAATGGTAACTTTTAAACTTTTAAAGTTAAAATGTGTAACAATGAAAAAAATATTTATAATATGAGTGAAACAGTTGCATAGATACATGTAAAACATGTGTGCAAGGAGATGAGACCTGAAGGACTTGGAAAAGAAAAATCATTTCCCACAATGTGGACTTCTTTTTAAAAGTTTTGCAGTTAATTTTTTTAAAAATGGGAATAAAGCAAGGTATTTACCTGTGCCATCAATTACAAACATAACACATACCCAAAGACTCATGGTTTTGGGGAGCTGGGGAAGGCCTCTAAGATGAACAAAAATTAGCTATTAAAATGACAGAGATTATACTGGATGTTGGAAAACTTATTACTGGATAAGTAATGTGCTTTCCTTATCCTGTCTGAAATTCCTAAGTGATTGAACAACGTAAGAAGAGGGAGAAGATGAAGACAATCATGTCGGCTTTTCCTTTACAACGTTATCTTACACCAGGTAAGGAGGGGGAAAAAAAGGCAGACCAAATCCTTTGGGGAAGGAAGCGGGACATAAATAACAAATAAAATACGAGCTAAATGAAATATTACTTCAGAAATCTTCCTAGATGCATTTTTCAATGAACCTGAAACCTATTAGATATTTTTCAGGTCTTCATTTTCTTCACTAACTCCAAGTCTTGTTTGCCTGTGTTGCTTTGTTCTACCTTTAGTTTACCCACTGAATCATTTGTTCTCAGCTTTGGGCACTTGAGGTTTGCTAGAGTGAAATGAATCTTTTATACTTCAGCTCTGCGTCTTAACAGATATTTTTAAAGGTAGATTTGCACATAAAAAGAGTATTTTTTAAGTGCAGTGCCATGCCATCTGTGCTTCATTTGCTCTGTTGGTCTGGGTCAGCTAAGAAGCCAATACATCTTTAGTATTGATGCATCAAAGGACTTAGAGAAATTAATCAACTGCATTCCAGAATGGAGCCTTCATTCCAGAGGAAGTGTGGGTCATTAATAAAAGCTAATTTTCCCCATTTCAAAATTCTGTAACATAGAAATGAAAATGAAATGACTTGGAGTAAGTCCAGCCCAAGACTAATTTCCTTTCAAAGTAAACTCTTAGGTTAGGTTGAAAAAAAAAGTTGAAAGTGTTAGTAGCTCAGTCATGTCCAACTCTTTGCGACCCCATGGACTGTAGTCCACTAGGCTCCTCTGTCTTTGGGATTCCCCAGGCAAGAATATTGGAGTGGGTAGTCCCTTCTCCAGGGGATCTTCCTGATCTAGGAATCAAACCTGGACCTCTTGCATTGCGGGCAGATTCTTTACTGTCTGAGCCACCAGGGAAGCCCCTAGTTTAGGTTGGAACTAGACAAAATCGATTTGTCTTCTGACCCTAGGAGGTCAAATCAGACATATTTGTGATCATTCCTGTTACCAGAGTCCCTGGAACAATCATGTTTCCTGATTCTGCTTAAAGATGTTGATTCTAAGGAGATCCCTTGAGAAATCAGTGCAAATGATGTGTGATACTAAGTTCTAAGCAACAAACTTACAGCACGCAAGCTTGCTAAGAACGTCCAAAAGGGCCTATTGTTCCTAAATAAAAAGATTCTGGAAGATTATGATCAAGGAGTAGGTACCAGCGGAGAAGAAGAAGAATCAGAGTTTGGAAATGTGCTAAATTTCCATCAGTATGGCAGAAATGAGACTTGCCTCCAGTTGAGATGTGCTGCTGCTCAAGGTGTGGCCTTTGGGAGAGTGTCAATCTCAGCATCATCTGCAGGCCTGTTACAAACACAGATCCACCAAGAGCAGCTTTCTGTCTGTCTGTTCCCTTGCTCCCCTTGTGTGTTTAACAGTGTATAGCACACATAATTTCTGGATGAATTCATTTCTTCAGCCCAATCCAAAACCATTAAATAAAAATCTCTGAAGGCAAGTCCCTAGAATCTGCATTTTAAACACGATCTCTAGGTGGTCCTTCAGTTCAGTAAGTCAGTTCAGTCGCTCAGTCGTGTCCGACTCTTTGCGACCCCATAAATCGCAGCACGCCAAGCTTCCCTGTCCATCACCAACTCCCGGAGTTCACTCAAACTCATGTCCATTGAGTTGGTGATGCCATCTTGCCATCTCATCCTCTGTTGTCCCCTTCTCCTCCTGCCCCCAATCCCTCCCAGCATCAGAGTCTTTTCCAATGAGTCAACTCTTCACATAAGGTGGCCAAAGTACTGGAGTTTCAGCTTTAGTATCATTCCTTCCAAAGAACACCCAGGACTGATCTCCTTTAGAATGGACTGGTTGGATCTCCTTGCAGTCCAAGGGACTCTCAAGAGTCTTCTCCAACACCACAGTTCAAAAGCATCAATTCTTCGGCACTCAGCTTTCTTCACAGTCCAACTTTCACATCCGTACATGACCACTGGAAAAATCATAGCCTTGACTAGACGGACCTTTGTTGGCAAAGTAATGTCTATGCTTTTGAATGTGCTTAGACACAGTTAAATGTGAGGACTCTTGCCCTGCTGGGCACAAATGCTGACCAATACCTTATTAGGCCTAAATGGTTCCCCTGAATGCACTACAAGATCTAGGTGCTTAAAGATAAAGGAACAGCCATACCTTGGTTTCTACTGGGGCAACAATGACTGTCCCCTGACTATGTAAGACATTTACTCCATTACCTCTGGGTGTTGGGGAGGCAGTTTTCCTTATCCATGTTTTACAAGTAGAGAAACTTAGACATAGGCAAGGTCAACTAATGAACAAAATGGGAATCAAAACCTACCCCACTAGACAGAGGTTAGGAAATTCTTTTAGCTCCTTGGACAAAAGGCACCGCGTAAATCCCCAGCATTAGTATTCCTGACATTTGGCACAGTGTTAGATCACTTTCCTCTAATCACTCCATTCTCTTTTATGAGACTTGAGGTTTAATTGGAGGTTCCAATAAGAGATTTTATGTGCTTAATGGATTTTGGTGTAATAATCAGAGTCTGAAATGCTAGTCAGAAGGCCAGCTGACTTCTAACGAAGCTGAGCTTGGGGGAATAGGTTTTTAAAAAGACATTACATGTCTCCACTATAGAAGTAGAAATGCAAATATTTAGGGGAAACAATATGTATAAGGCGTATGGTTACTTCTGAAACCTTGGATATGGACAGACATGTATATTAGAACACGCACTGTTACAATAGCGTCAATCATGATAGAAATTTAAACTGTGGAGTGCCCAGCACAGTTGAAGGCCCCTGAGGGAATATCATGGAGATGCTTTGTCAGTTTCTCCCGTTAGTCACTCCTGGAGCCTCCCTGGGACAGGCTTACCTCCTGACTCCTCTTCCTCTCACACCCTCTGCAGAACGAAAGGCGGATCTCGCAGCTTCCCTAATTCTATCCCTTGCTTGCTGTTCCCGAAAAATGCCATTGTTGACCTCTTTTTAATTACGTAAGAGGTTTTTCAACTAGACATCACAAGAATAATGGAATTAACACAAAGAATGAGAAATGAAGAAATTAATCTTATGGGAAATCTTATATTTAGAGCTATATCAGAGCAAATTCCCCAGGACATTTTATGGTATATTGCTGGCTAGACAATTTCTTCCATTCTCAGCATTGTTGGCAATATTTTAAATACCAGACAAGCACTCTTACCACAAAGCTATATTAAGTTGAATATACTTAAGAGTACTGCACAATACATCTCAAACTTTAAGTGCATGGCCTACACATGGAAACCAACAATTCATAAGTGACCTCACCGGCAGCCGATGATCCTTTGTGCTTCCCAAGGTGGGAACGTGAAACAAGGATCCATTTTGCTATTCCACCCAGGTCACACAACCTTAGATCCTAGAACTTTACTGGTTTCTCCCTGCCTTTTACTAAAATGTAACTGATGCTAACCAGACTTTTTATACTCATTTTTATAGACTAGGGGATCAGTGGTTCTTAAACTTGAATGTGCACAAGAGACACCCAAAATACTTATTAAGAATTTAGATTCTTGGTCCCCAATTCCACAAATCAATTCAGCAGACCGGGTGGGGCCCAGGAATGGGAAACTGCACTGGTTTAATGAAAGCTCCAAGGTGATTCTGAGGACTCCTCTTTGAGCAATTGACTTCTGGATCCTGCCTGGAGAAACACAGTGTGTGGCCATATCTGGATGGGACAACTTGGACCATAGCTCTTGCCTGAGAAACACGAGTGAGTCTCTGGGTCACTCGTGGGGCCCTCACTCATCCCAAAGCTGCTCAAGCTTTCTTGGGTGGAGCTTTGGGTTGGTGGATGAAGAATTCTTCCCTGTGTGTGATCTCCAAAGTTTCCACCTTCCGTGGGCTGCGGGGCATCCTATATTAATAAAAAACATTAACTAAGCTCCTGCACCTAACCTGGAGGGCCTTGATTGTTTCCTAGTAACTTATTAGTTGTTTAATTTGACAACAACATTGGTTTGTGATTTCAGACTATAGGGCTCAATTTCTTCTTAGCCCATTTTGCTGCTCAGTCTCAGTTGTGTCTGACTCTGTGCGACCCCATGGACTATAGCCTGCCAGGCTCCTCTGTCCATGGGATTTCCCAGGCAAGAACACTGGTGTGGGTTGCCATTTCCTCCTCCAGGGGAGTTTCCTCCAGGAGCCCATTATGCTAGTGGTTCTCAGACTTGGGTAGGCATCCAAACCACCTGCACAGCTTCTTAAACCTAGGGTGCCAGGCTCACCTCAGACCTAGAGCCACATCCCTGGTGTCTGTGCCATCAACTCTGTGATTCTGTATTTGACGAGCTCCACTGGGGGTCCAGGTGCCACCAAACACTGAGAATCTTTGTATAAGGAGTTCTTCTCACTTGTCAGGGGTACTGGAATTACCCAGAGAACCCGCTTAACCAAGTCACTGGGACCTACCGCCCAAGTGTCTGATTCAGTAGATCTGAGTGAGGCCTGAGAATTGGAACTTCTGTCAAGTTCCCTAGTGATTCCGATGTTATGATATAGGGTCCACACTTAGAGAGCCACTAGGCAAATATCTGAGTTGAGTCACACTTAGAGCTATTAATAATTGTTGTTGTTTAGTTGCTAAGTTATGTCTGACTCTTAGCAACCCCATGTACTATAGCCTGCCAGGCTCCTCTGTCCTTGGGATTTTCCAGGCAAGAATACTGAAGTGGTTTGCCATTTCCTTCTCCAGGGGACTTTCCCACCTCAGGGATCGAACCCATGCCTCTTGCACTGACATGGATTCTTTACCACTGAGCCACCACAGAAGCCCTTAGAGTTAATAAACTGTCTTAATAAAGACAAACACTTTCTATGAAACGTTGCTTTAAGCCTGAGAGGGTCTTCTGCTCTCAGATCACTGGCAGAGTAGCAGAGGTGGCTGAGAGACGTCATTTCTCCTCTTTGTGATGTCTCTCATCTGACAGTGTCCCTGTCACCTGAAAATTACTTTGGCCATTGGCCACTGCAACAAGGGACCCAAGTGGCATCCCTCATCCTTTGTTAATTGTATTTTTCTGTCCAGCTCAGGCTTAGCCTGTTTGGTGGTCCTGGATTACTCATAGGCACTTTCTCAAAGACTGAGCCCTTCTGCAGATTCCACTCCTCCATCTTCAATAAAACTGCAAAGGCATTATTTGGTAATGTTGATTTTACAGGTGTTTCATGTCAAGATGGAAAAGAGATTACATCACATACAGCACAGCAAAACTTCATCAAAATCTCCACCTTAGTCATCTCCTTCTCTCCCCTGTTCTCCCACCCCTCCACCAGTTTTTGTTAGTCTCTTCCTTCCTATTATTGTGTAGAATAATTTAGGGGCCCTCCCCTACCAATTAGCATTCTCCCACCTGAATCAACCCAATGCCCCATCTTAGCAACAAGAAATTCTCTTTAGGATAATTCCTCTTTAGCAGGAGGGAGGTGTAAAAATGTATCACTTTTTCAACCACTACCTCACCCTGATATAGACTCCAGTAGAGGTTCTCTTTAGGAGAGGATGCTTGCCTTTGGGGAGAGTGTGGTCCATTCTTTTGGGAGTTCCTTCCTCTCCACATCATTAGTTCGGGCACAGATGTGAGATGGAGAGTTACCTTCTTCTCTTTCTGAGCTCTAACAGGTAGATCACAGAGGGGCTCTGGGTGCCACCACTGTCAGTCTGAAGCAATGTGGACACCTGGAGCTTTGGAGAGGGAGGGGAGGAGATGCAATATAAACGTGTGGAGCCTTTTCTTGGGGAGTGTGGGGAGGTGCACTTGAAGATACAGTATGCAGACTTGGAATCTTTTCTGGGGAGGAGGATGCACTTGGAGATGGAATATGGACACGTGGAGCCTTTCTCGACCAGGAGAAGGCAGGGGCTGCAGTTCACAGCCCTCAAACACTTCAAGAGGCTGAAGTCCACTCTTAGCTACATCACCCTCAGATCTGGACTAGCCCTGTGAACAGACAATAGATTTCCGCCCCCCCCCCCACCACTCCTACTGTGGTTTTTGGGTGTGACGGCCTGCCCCTAGATGAAGTAACCTGCCAGCCAGCCACAAAGGACTTAGAGCTACATTTTAGTCTCCTGCTGCAGCACAGAGTTCCATGACACAGCATGGAATGAATCAGCAAAGTAAAAGAAGGACAGTGAAGACAAAGGGAATGATAATCCTTTTGGTTAGAGCAATGAACAAAGGTCATCATTAGCGAATACCCACAAAGCACAAATTGCCACGGACTGCAGTTCCACCTGCCGGCTGGGGGCCATTTAGTATTATTCTTGCATTGGCTCCATTCTAGAAGCTGTTCTCTGGGCCAAGATTTCAAACAAAGGAGGCTGTTCAGGTAAGCTGTCTCCCTGAACTAGATTTCAGAAGAGGTTGTTTTGTGAGTCTCTCTCATGCCCTTATGGAACTTCTCTTTATCCTTGAGGAACTTCGGTGATCTAAAACTCAGTAAGGTCTAAAACTGTTCAGAGATGTTGAAGGTGTTGGAAAAAAAGGAAGAAAATATACGAAACCTAGCTGCTAAAATATGTCTCTTTGATGTTTTTCATGTGCTTAAAAATCTTCAAGGCACAATAAAATGATCACCAATCAAACTGTTCATGTAATTGTGTAAATGGCCACCGTCCTTCCCTAATTGTTAAAGGCATCCAGCTGCAGTCTAGCTCCTCAGTGGATGAGTCTGTGCAAATGGAATTACATCTCCTCTATCTGCTCTGCCCCATATAGACACAAATAGTCTTTAAGTTTGTTAATGAAGATGGATCCATATTTCAGTGATATCACCATTGTTGGCTGATTATTTATCAATGTGTTTCAAGCAGGGATTGATTCCAGGATCATAAAAGAAGCAGAAATACAGACATCTGTTTGAGATTTGTCTTTAAATTCTAATACCTGTGACTAAAGATTTTACTGCCATATCCGTTTCTCTGCCAGGTTAATGAAATACTTTTCTATGGGCATAAGATTAACTTTCTTCTTTCTCATCTCCTGGAAGTGTTAGCCAGCTGGACCTCTGTTTAACAACCTCTGTGAAGCATTGTGCTCTGACAACTTGCTTGATGGATGGAGCTGTCAGCACATCTTCAGTCCAGAGATGAGGAGGGCATTGGCTTACCTATCAACTCCACAAATCAAATGAATAAAATTAGCAACAAAACAAACCTAGGGATCCATTCTCATTTTGGTGTTCTTCATAGATCATAATCTTTGGAATGTGTTCCAGGAAAAATAATGACTTTAATGTTGCTTAGCTTTAAAGAATTAGGAATGATTTACTCTATGAAAGCACTGCTTATAAGCAAGACATCTGGAAAAATCTGTATTATGTGCACAAACCTGTCTTCTGTGCCTGGAATAGTATCTTTAAGGGATATTGGAGGGTCTGATCTGAAGTGCAATGAGAAGATGTAAAAAGAAATAGCAGTACCAAAGGGGACCTGGGCAGAGGGGGCAGGGCAGAGAGGAGAGGGCAAAATGAGACAACTCAGGTGCCCAAGAGAGAGGAAAGCCTTTCCTGGCCCGCAACTCCCAGGATATTTCTTTACAAATCTGCCTACTTGTTTCCATGTTAGCTCCCCCTTACAGACTCTGAATCCCTTGATGGCAGGAACTAAGATTCATTTATCTGTGTCCCCACGTTCCCAGGCCTGTGCCTCGTAGTAGGAACTTGGTATAATATCAATGAATTAATGAGGTTCTGGTATTTTAGCAAAATAATTATAGTAATTCTAGATGGGGGTAAAAAACACAAACCCTTCCATATCCTGGCAGAAATGTGTAGAAAATATTACCCAGATTATTAATATGTAAAAAAGGAATTATGGGCAGTGTGTGTATGTTAGTCGCTTAGTCGTGTCTGACTCTTTGTGACCCTGCCAGGCTGTAGCCTGCCAGGCTCTTCTGTACATAGGATTCTCCAGGCAAGAATAGTAGAGTGGTTCACCATTCCCTTCTCCAGGGGATCTTCCAGACCCAGGGATTGAACCCAGGTCTCCTGCATTGTAGGCAGATTCTTTTCCATCTGAGCCACCAGGGAAACCCTTATGGGGAGTAACCTGCGCCAACAAACATAGGCTTTCATGCTTTATTTTTAGCTGGGAAAACACAATTTGTGCAGATGATGCTATGAGCATTATATATATATATGTCAAGTTTTTCCACTGGGTAAGAAAGCATCCATTAAGCTCTATATTTTTCTAGGTCACCACATATACGACTTTGTCCTGCCCCAAGTTGGCATTCATTGAATTGATGTGCTTTCCTGTTTCCCTGTTGGCCACTGTCTCTCCCTTGGGACTTGGGGTGGTTATAAGTCACCTGTGATGCAGCTTCTGGCTCTGCCTGGCCCCACTCTGTTCACCTGCTTTGAGCTTTAGGGTCTCAGCATCTCTGTCTGTAAAATGTAAATGACAAGACTTGTGCCTTGGCTGCAAAGCAAGACTTGGCTAAAAAATAAGATGTTGTCTGGGAAGTCTGGAAGGCATGTGCCTGGCACAGGGTAAAAACAGCCAAAAGGCAGATAAATGCAACAAATATTTTGTCATTTGCTTTGCCTTAAAATTTTTCATTACTCTTCATGAAAATGGAAAGATGTCCTTTTACAGGGTGGCAGCTGCTGTTGGTTGCAAGAAGCTGCTGTTTGCTACTGATAAACAAATGACAACTTCCCCTGAATGGGTCCATGTATTGCCTGAAGCAGATTTGTGATTAAATTTTTTGCTGGCTCTTTTTTTTTTTTTTTTTGACCACTGTAAAAGATTTGGCTGGAGTGGGTATATTTCCCTCTTGACCTAATCCTCTTGGTGTTTTGAAAACTTTCCAAGTGAGAAAATGAACACTTTTACCCAGCTTGAGTCAGATGCTCAAAACACAAAATAAAAATAGCTGCTTGGGGAGCTGCTGTGCTGTTTGCTCTGCCCCCAGGGTGGTTAACCCCTGAGAGGGCGTTCAGTGCGATGAGTTATCTCCCCTGGCTTTTGCTAGAGTTGGTATTTCTCAATTTTGATTTGGGTTGTCCTTGTTATGAGCCATGCAAAGTCACTGTGATTATGGAAAGGAAAGTTGGGTGTGATCCAAATGACAAAGTGCTCTTTCCAAACCATCTGCATTGAGGTGCTTTCCTCCTTGAAGGGATCAATTTTTGGATTTAACTCTCCCTCTTTCTAATAGGAGCTTATGCATTCACTTCTCTCTCCTGGGTGATTTAGTCCATCTGATTAATCAGTATGTCACTTGTAATAACAACAAAAATAACATTTTGATATTGAGAGCTGACATTCAGTTTGAATATATGCCAGCTACTTTATATGCATACAAAAACATCATTCCATTTAATCCTCATTTAAAAAATTTATGAAATAGATGCTATTACTAACCTCTATTTTACAGATGGGGAAAAGGAGGCTCATGGAAGCTAGGTGATTCACCCCAAATCTTACAGCTTAAAAATAGGAGGCAAGAATTTAACTCAAGCCTGCCTGCCCAGAGTCTAAGCCCTTAGCTAGCATGCCCTGCTGAGCAAAGGGCATTGGGTGTAGCATCCTCCTAGCCATCAGTATTGCAGCTCTGGGTCTCAGTCTCTTCCAACATAACCCTCTACATTTTGATTTAAAAAAAGATTATTTGGGGCTTCTCTGGTGGTCCAGTGGTTAAGAATCTGCCTGACCATGCAGGGGACACCAGTTCAGTCCTTGGTCCAGGAAGATTCCACATGCTGTGGAGCAACTAAGCCAGTGCACAACTGCTGAGCCCACACAGAGTCCACGAGTTACAACTGAACCCTGAGCACCTAGAGCCTGTGCGCCACAAGAAGAGAAGCACCACAATGAGAAGCACCAGCACTGCACTGAAGACTCAGCATAGCCAAATATATTAAATTTAAAAAAAAAGATTATTCAAGGCTGAGACCTGAAAGAATGTGATGCATTAACTGCAGGTGGCAGTAAGTATGAGATTCAGATGGCTGAAAAGCCAGCACGTTGGCTTCCTCAAGTGCCAAAACTCCTTACTGGCCTTGTGAAGTGACAGCCATTAAGAAGAATGTGGGCCTGGGAGTCAGCATCGCTGGACTGGCTTTATTTATATGTTTGGAAATTTGTTCCCCATTTTGGATACTCATTCAGCATCTCTGGGGCTTAATTTATTTTTGTAGTTGGGGGTTGGGAGTAGGTAAGGATTAATTAAGCAACCTAGTTGGCAGGAAATTTACAACTCAGTAGAGAGATTAGAATGCCTGAATCCTGTGATGGAACAGAGGTTCCGAATCAGCTGGGATGCGGGGTGCTTTTTCTCAGCTATCTCGCAGTCTAAACCCTGAAATACTTCTCTGAAGGGACACAGTAAAGCCAAAAGGATAAAGTGAGATTTGGAAGATCTAGAGAGATTTGGAATTGATTACAGGTTAGGTCACCCAACGTTGAAGGCAAGAGCTGGTTTCACTTAGATTTAGGTAAATAGGTACAGATCTGAAGGGGACCCTTCCTCCAACTAGAAAAAGAAGTAAACCACAGAGCAGGCACAGATGATTGGTGTGTAAACTGTGGAGGTGACATCAGCCTTTGGGAAGCATCCTTTAAGTCAATAGTATCCCTGAGAAAGGCAGGTGTTTTTTAGGGTCTCAGGAATAAAACTCACAGCACTGGGTGTATCTAAAGTGTCTTATTTAAGTTTGAGTTTAAAAGGAAAAATATAAAACCTGTATTTGAGGTGATCACAGAAATAACAGCATTATAAAATCACAAGACCCTGAAGGTTACAATATGGGTATCCGACAACATTCGTGTCATCCTCTCTGTCTCAGTCGGTCCAAGCTGGCAGTGTTTCTGATGGAATAAAATTCTCCAAAACCTTCAACTTTGGAAAATGTTCTTGTATTATTTTCAAAAATAATTATCTCCCTATTTTTCTATTATATATTTCTTAGAACTCTTATGAATAGAAAGTTGGAGCTCCTAGATTAATCTGCCATGTTTTTTATTTTCTCTCATATTTTACATTTCTTTGTGTATTTGGAAGGTGATATCCTTCCAAACTTTCTAATAAATCATATTATTTTAGTAATAATGTTTCATTTCTAAAAATATCTTTGTTCTATCATTGTTCCTTTTTCATAGCAGCATATTCTTGTTTAGTGTCTGTGTCTGTTTTCTCCAGAATAGGTCTTTGTTTCCCCTTCCCCTTCCTCTCCTTCCTTATTTCCTTTTCCACTTCCTTCTTTTTATTTTTTTAACTTTAATATTTCCTCTTAATCCATGCTGATGGTTTTTCTCTAATGTCTGATGACCTTTGAAGGGCCATGTTAGTATACAGGGATCCTTTGTATGACTGTCTGCTCTCTGGCTTCTCATGCTGTGGTTGTGCTGACTATGGATTCCATGAAAATGGAGAGGTTGTGTGAACAAATCACTTCCATTTAGGAAGCATGGATAGAGAACATCTCCACAATTACCAAGACAAAGTAGACTTTATACTTGTGCTGGAGATGTGAGAAGTTCTGTGTCTTTCCCTCTAGACAGAGCTTTCATCTCTTTCTTCCTGTGTGTTGTAGAGATCTAGAGTACCCTCAGGGTCCCTCTGCCTCTTGCCATGTCTCTTTCCAAGAAGACCTCCCATTACTTCCTGCAGGTCTCTGTTCTGGCCAAGAGGAGAGAAGGGAGGAGGCAGATGCCAAGGCCTGACTCTGCCAAAAAGAAACAAACACAAAACAACAGCTCCCTACTCTGCCGGAACAACTTTCCAACTGTCCTCCCTGGCAGGCCTTCTTCTGTACAGATCCCAGATTTCATTTCTACTGCTCCAATCTATCTGTCCACACAATCCTCATTGATTTTCTCTTCAGGAAATTTATTTTAAAAATTTCTGATCTGCTAATGATGGACTGTGAAGAAAGCTGAGCGCCGAAGAATTGATGCTTTTGAACTGTGGTGTTGGAGAAGACTCTTGAGAGTCCCTTGGACTGCAAGGAGATCCAACCAGTCCATTCTGAGGGAGATCAGCCCTGGGATTTCTTTGGAAGGAATGATGCTAAAGCTGAAACTCCAGTACTTTGGCCACTTCATGCGAAGAGTTGACTCATTGGAAAAGACTCTGATGCTGGGAGGGATTGGGGGCAGGAGGAGAAGGGAATGACGGAGGATGAGATGGCTGGATGGCATCACCGACTTGATGGACGTGAGTCTGGGTGAACTCCAGGTGTTGGTGATGGACAGGGAGGCCTGGCGTGCTGCGATTCATGGGGTCGCAAAGAGTCGGACAGGACTGAGCAACTGAAATGAACTGAACGATACTCTTACTGTTTTTAGTACCATCATAGTTTTATTTTTGTTCACTTTTGTCATGCCAATCAAATCATGAGCGAGCAAGAAGGAAATCATATATGAACAATTTATCATCTTGAATTGGGATATATCATCTGAACTCGTATGATCTCAGGGCCTTACAATCTTAAGAGAGAAAAATATGGTTAAAATTCTGATTTTGAAACCTTGGAAATACTTAACAATTTGAGGTTTGTCAGGATGCTACCTTTCTGCCTTCTTCAATACAGATAAGTAACTATTTTATTTTTCTCCCTCTGCTTTTCTGCATTAGATAGATGGAAAGTGAATATTTCCCCTTACCCTGAAAATGTTTGAAGATTGGAAGGAATGATGCTAAAGCTGAAACTCCAGTACTTTGGCCACTTCATGTGAAGAGTTGACTCATTGGAAAAGACTCTGATGCTGGGAGGGATTGGGGGCAGGAGGAGAAGGGGACGACAGAGGATGAGATGGCTGGATGGCATCACTGACTCGATGGAGGTGAGTCTGAGTGAACTCCGGGAGTTGGTGATGGAAAGGAGGCCTGACGTGCTGCGATTCATGGGGTTGCAAAGAGTCAGACACAACTGAGCGACTGAACTGAACTGAACCGAACCAGAAGAAAGAAGGATCACTTTTCATTTGTTTCTCTGGTTGGTGGCTAATAATTTGAACTCCACTGGTAAAAACAGGAGAATACCTGTTCAGGTGAGGGTATGTTGAGGGATAAAGATAGGGTAAAACTGGGAATTGGGGAAAGCCTGAGGAAGCTTGGGGCCAGGAGAGAATGAGAAAAATTTGAGACAGACCCTTGGACACCTATGAACTGAGCTGGAAAATTGTCCCTGCTTTTAGGGAAGAACTGTGTAGTAAGGGGCATTCAATGCCCAGCTTGTATCTCAATTTCAACAATAAAATAACCACATAAATATAAACAGCCATATAAGTATTGTATACCTTTATAGTCCAGACACTGTCCTAAGTGTCTCACCTATATGGTCTCATGTGATCTTGGTAACAACCTGAGGAGGTCGGTGTCCTACGTCAGGATGTGGTCTGTTGCCATTTAGCATCATTAACATTTCTTTCTAGGTACCTTCCTGTATTGCTGGTTCAGTTCAGTCAGTTCAGTTCAGTCACTCAGTTGTGTCCAACTCTTTGCGACCCCATGGACTGTGGCACGCCAGGCCTCCCTGTCCATTGCCGACTCCCAGAGTTTACTCAAAATCATGCACTGAGATTCCATCCATTGAGATTGCATCCAAGTACTGCATTTCAGATGCTTTTGTTGACTATGATGCCTACTCCGTTTGGGAGATCTAAAAACTACTTTCCTAGACTCCCTTGAAGCTAGGGTTCTTTCTGGATGCAAGAACCTGTGAGAGGCAATGGCCCCAGATTTGGAAGGTGAAAGTGAAGTGGTGACTATTTGCTTGCTATTGTTAATGCTAGTCAAGTAAAGTTGGATGCTGTGAGTGTTTGCCCCAGAGAATTCCACACTTCAGTGTCTGATCACTAGTTTTGTTGGGGTGAGATGCAGCGGTGGCCCCAGCAACAGCAACTTTGTGGCCTCTAGAACTCAGCAATGGTGATGCTCTCAAAGTCTATGGCCCATTTGTGGCTCCTGTGATTCCACTGCTCCAGTCCATCCTACAATTTTGTAGGCACTATTTCTCTGTATTAGATCCATTTCTTCTTCAAATACCCGGAGTGTTCTTTCTGCATTAAACTCATGTATACTATTTATAATCTTCATTTTATAGGTGAAGCAAATAACGAGTTTAAGTATCAAAGCGATCAATGGTCACTCAACATTGAATGGAAGAGCTGGATCTGAACCTTGGTGTATCAGAATCTAAGGCCTTAGACTTAACCACCACATTTTTATATTTCTTGTTGTCGACCTGAAATCGGATCATACTAATATAGACTATTCAGTCCTTAATATTCAAGGGTAGTCCTAAGACTAGTCTGTCAATGAAAGAAAATATGCTTTCAGAATCAGTGAGTCAGGACTATGCCTATTGGTTCTACTGAGGTCAAACTTTTCATTAACCAAGATGCTCTGAATGAGGTAACTCAAACCTCCCAAAATCGCTCTACCAGATCTGAGTTTTCTCTAGATCTTAAAAAGTAAATTCAATGAACTTTGTATGATATATGTAGACAGGTGAGTAATCTGAAAATTCTTTTTGAAATTGAAATAATGAGAGTACTCCTGATCCTGAAGACAGGATACTTTTGTTCTTTTCATATTTCCATAACCCATCCCCACTGATACTTCATTAAAATATGAGTAAAAACAAAATATCCTAGAGGCAAGCAAATGATACAAAAGATATGCTTTGAGAATTCTTATTTTCCCAGGTCAGAAACAGTTTGTTGCCATAACGATATTTGTCCTTTTAAGAAAAAGAACTTGTGAATGGGGCTATTATACATCAGTTTGACTCAAATATTAATAGCAGCTAGTTGTTGTTGTTTAGTCACTAAGTTGTGTCTGACTTTGCAACCCCCATGGACTGTTTAGCCCACTATGCTCTCTGTCTGTGGAATTTTGCAAGCAAGAATATTGGAATGGGTTGCCATTTTCTACTCCAGGGAATCTTTACTACCCAGGGATCAAAGCTACATCTCTTGCATCTCCTGCATTGGCAGGCAGATTCTTTACCACTGTGCCAACTGGGAATAGCAGCTAGATTTCACCATAATTTCACCATAATTAAAAGGAATTTGGAGGGAGGGGATACATAAAATAAACAAGAACCTACTGTATAGCACAGGGAACTATATTCAATATCTGTAATAATCTATGATAGAAAAGAATCTGAAAAATATATAATGTGGTATGCTTAGTCACTCAATCATGTCCGACTCTTTGTGACCCCATGGACTGTAGCCTGCCAGGCTCCCCTGTCCATGGGGATTCTCCAGGCAAGAATACTGGAATGGGTTGCCATGCCCTCCTCCAGGGCATCTTCCCAATCCAGGGATCAAATCCAGGTCTCCCACATTGCAGGCAGATTCTTTACCATCTGAGGCACCAGGGAAGCCCGAAAAATATATATGTGTATGTATATATATAACTAATCACTTTGCTATACACCCAAAACATTTTAAATCAACTATACTTCGATTAAAAATGTCATTAAAAAAAGGGGGATATTGGTATTATTAAAATCAGCTGAGCTTCCTCCTGTGCTCTCTCCAGTCTCACGGAGAAGTAAGAGTGCTATGAGGATGTGTAATGGGCATCTCATTTTAGAGGGAAATACTTCATTTCTGCAGTAATGTGGTCGGGATTCTGTGTGCATTTGAACTGCTGAGCTCAGAAAAGCCTTGGGATTACCTATCCGGTGCTCTTAAGCCAGACGTCCATTGTTCCATGCACACGCGAAAGTCATAGACACTCCACTTCAGATTGCAAGAAACAAGGTCAGCCTATTGTAATTGGGATGATCACTGCAGTCTGATGAAGCAGACATCACTAGTGGATATTATGGGGAGGACG
Source organism: Bison bison bison (assembly GCF_000754665.1). Taxonomy (NCBI): domain Eukaryota; kingdom Metazoa; phylum Chordata; class Mammalia; order Artiodactyla; family Bovidae; genus Bison; species Bison bison. Next base: position 6,288,219 of record NW_011494826.1, on the reverse strand, counting down.
AAGACTTCTGGTTATTTCCAAGCACTTAAACTATTTATCCAGTTTGGATGAATGGAGGGCACCCAAGATCTAATTGAAAGTGTTTGGGATTGAGGACATTATGTGATAATGACGCTGGGGACCTAGGCTGATTCATACATTGGAGGAAGGAGAGAATGAGGGTGAGATTCATACAGGCCAAGAGGGCTAGACTAGTACACTTCAATCTGGTACTTCATAAAAATCAATTTCACAGGCCTACCCTAACTATATCTGAGCATCACTCCAGCTGGGTCCGGAAAATTCTCTTTAATCAGAAAAGCATTCAAGAGTATTAAATGCTCATACGACTGCCAGGTATTTGTATGTGAAAGAGTTCTAAATATAGTTACTGTAAACTTCCATTTGTCAGGGGTCTTAGTATGTACAATGAATTTATTAAGATCTCAGGAAGATAAATATGTCTTTTTAAAAAAGGTAATTTATAATCTGAGTTTGGGTTTCAGTATGATGGTGTGATAGAGGTTCATTGTGAATTTAAGAAAAGCGGTATTCACTTTCCGTGGGAATAAGTCATATTTTTCCTAAAAAGAGTTAATGGAAACCTCCAACTCAAGTACACTCCAAGGATACATTTTTATCTTGTGTTTCTGAACAATCACTTTTTTGGCAGACTCTCTCACTCATGTGAAACAGAGTTAAGAAATTGATGGGTAACAAAAAAAGACCTCTTAGCAGTAAAATAATGTTCACAAAGTCCAGATGCTCAAGGTCATGCACTTTACCTACAAAAGAATCTCTTAGGCACTCAGCAGAGCCTCTCCACTCTTATTTTGTCCACAAATCAATGAGTTTGATTATCTGGTTGTAAAACAGATTGGAAGCAGCAATTAGAAGGGATTAGAAAGTAGCTACTACAGACACATGTGAAAACACAAAAACAGAAATAAATGCTATAAAATGTAGAAATAAGAATCCAAAGAGCCCAGGGGACTGAGCTCATACCACATATTGGAAAACAGCCAGCACCTATATTCCCGTGCATATATTATTTCCTAGCATGATCATGTTCCTAATGACAGCCCTAAGGTATCAAGGAGGTATTTGGAATTTTCTTTTCAAGATGCAAGAAATGATGAAGCATATTTTAGAAAGGTTACTGTTCAGAAAGACAAAAACTAAAACTGGCAACTGAAGAGATAAAATCTTGATTTGTTTTGAACTCTTCATGTATCCAGATGAATTTATCCTGTGAGTGTCCCATAGCCAGTGTTTTACTATGAGAGCTTTTAGTTCAGAGAGAGAAAAACGAGAAGTTTTGTTGTCTATTCATTGCTTCAAGGTATGTGTATATATGAACATATGTTAGTAAATTTTGTCAACATATGTGTGTACATATATAAGCACATAACATTGTCATACTGTTTAAAGTGAGTACATATGGGTATGTATACACGCTCAAGCTAAATCTTTCTGTGACAAGAAAGTTTTTAAAAATATGGGAAGGTTTAGATCTTACAATCTGATTAGACATTCAGTTTTGCCATTGCTTAATGATTCAAGCTAGGTATTACATCACCTGTGTGTCATGGCTTCTCTTTGCCCATTTAGGAAATTGTGTTTTCCTCGTTTGTCTGAAGTCCTTCAAATATTCCAGACACAAGCTTTGGCAAATAAAGTATACAGTTTTTGAAGTTTATTTTGATAATGGATTTACCAGACTTAAGGATCTGGAGCTGAGAGATAGGGCAACAGTCATAATATTAATACCTAATGTTTAACAACTTGGCCATTTACAAAGCATTTTCACCCATATGTTCCATTTGGTTGACATGGTCTTAATCCATTTTAAATCTATAACAGTTAACCCTTGGGTTTTTGTTTGTTTGTCTTTATTGTCTATTTAAGGAACTGGGTCATTCACCCTGTGGTAGAACCCCACAATCTAGATCCGATGAGTCCACATGATATCATTTAACATTTTCCTCTCCTCCCCGTAATTTTGTAAACTGGTGTTTACAACAAAAGGTTTGATTAGATTCAGGTTCAATTTTCTTAAAGGACACCACATAGGTGGGGCTATGAACTTCCCACTAAATAGCATCAGAAGGCTGATAATGTCTGGCTGTCTTTCCATTATTGCCTTTAAGATTGATCAGTCAAATCAGGTATTGTCAACTTGATCCATCCATTATAAAACTCTTCGTCAAAATTTTACTTAATGCTTTCAGTGAACATTGATCATTGCCTAGAAGAAACCCATTGTTTCACAGGGTGTTTCAAAGCATAATTTCTAATTCCACTATTCCTTATGTAATTATTAGCTGGAACTCTATAAAGAAAAACTTGGCCTTGTCAACTAGTTAGAAGCCCTAAAATACACTCAATACAGGAAAGGCAGGATAACTGTAAAGTCCATGCTTTCACTGCTATGCTGTCCTGGAAGGATACTGCTTTCCTATGGGTGTGATCTGACAGATGAAGCCTAGCATCAGAAGGTTCTGGCCATGGAGGTCCTTATCCTTAGACCCTAACATATCCAGTCTATCCAGACTGCGCAGGATTCCTGATGGAAGATGGAATGAGAAGATGGTTGCCAGCTCTGGAGAGAGAAGGCTAGCAAAATTTAGGCAGATTTTCTGGTCCCAACCTGGATGGGAAATGCAGGCATAGAACTGAAGTATGATAGGAATAGAACTGAAACCCAGGAATATGGACCAGGCATACTGGATGTGGTAAAAGAGGGAGGAGGAAGACATCAGTAGTCCTGAGAGTGTTTATGGTCTCGACCCAAGCCAGAAGGAAACTGAGCTCACATGTGGCTGGGCTTCTTGAAGTGGACAGGGAATGAAGGGTGGATACAGGACTGAGCTCTGGAGTGAGTGTTCTAAAAGGCATTTGAAGGGCCTGGGTTTGGGTGGCTGAAGGATCGCGCTGTCTCCCTGGGTCTGGAGATGACCATGCCCTAGTTGGTTTGGCACCCGCCACTCCACATAAACCCTGATTGGAAACTCCGTAACCTTCTGTGACAGAACCAAAAGAGCCTGATTTCCAAAGGAAATCAGAGAAAACGGAGCCAATACTGGCTTTGTATGGCTCATACATTCATCACTAGTTCAAACAGTGGTACCTGGTCAGTGAATCCTCCATCACCTTTTTGCTCACATCTGATCCTGTTCTCATCACAATCATATAAATTCTCAAAAACAATGGAACTGGAGGACTTGTGATTACAGAGCCATGCTCTCTGGGCCAGATTGACTAAGATGTGCAAACGCAAAGAACTGCTGAGGCCTCTGCTCATCCTCTCAGCACCTGACCTTCTCTTCATCTGGGGGCTTTCAGAGAATCATGCCCACCATTATATTTAGGAATTGACTGCTAAAAATTGAACTGCTCAATCCAATTAAATTAAAATTTCTTTTCTTCCTGCCATGTTACTTACACACAAGAGCACTGAGAATTATTTTTAGATGTAAAAAATAGCAGTTTGCTGGTGCTTGCCATCTAATTTGTAACAGATTTCCAGAGATTAACACTCACAAGGTTTTTGGCCACGTTTAATCACAAAAGTAATTCTGTATTCTGTCAATACGCTCAGCTCGGGGGATAAAAATAGCAGTGCAATCTGGTTGGGTGAGTCTCGGCCACGGGGCTTTGCTCCCAGTTTCTGTTTTAGTGTTGTTACGGAGTTTTTGTCCTCCTTAAGGACAAACCAGCATAGGAGGATGGTAGAGTTTATGATGTGCTGTTAGGCTCAGTGAGGCCCTCAGCATGCTGGAAACAAGATCTTTTCACACAGCCAATGAAGAGAGTAATTCTGTCTGATTATCTGGCCAGGTTTTCCAACTGAGAAACTACATAAAACATGCTTTTTAAAAACTTACATTTGATAAGAAGTTATTTCAATAAGTGAAAACTAACTCTGGGACAGACATCTGGAAACTGGCTTATCTTTCCTTGTGGCGTCGCCTCAGGGAAAGGGAAAGAAACACCAGTAGGAAGTGCATTGAGCAGCACATGTCAACGTCCACCCTGATTTGGTTCTGTTTCCTTGCATATTTCCCATTCTTTAGATCTTCCAATACGAAGCTCTGATGTACCGCAGGGAATAAGTCACTGTAATCCACTTACGTCAGTCATCCTGTGAAGGTTTGATTCTGGACCTAGAAATTCCAGTGTTCCCAAGTCTCCCATATTCCTGCAGTGAATTTTCAAAGAATGAAGAAAGCTGCCACAGAGAGAAGGTAAGGGAATTCAAGTTTCTCTTTTTTTAAAAAAAAAAAAAGAAGAAGAAGAAGAACTTTCAACCCTCTGTGTTCTGCAGCATCTGAAATGTCTTGTTCATTGCTCACCTGGGGATGAAGGTCTTGGTGGCAAAATTCCCAAGCCTTTAAGATATATATAAGATACAGTCCTCCTTTACCTGATAGCCACTGTCCAAGGAAAAGCTCTGGGATTAACAACAACAACAAATTGCACAAGCACATTCTGGCCTCTGCAAAGACAAGTGAATTCAGCTTCTCTGGGAGAATGATTGACTTGCCAGAATCCCCTGTAGCCCTCCCTGCCTACCTTTCCTTCCAAGCCCTCTTCTCTGCCAGCTTCATGAAGCCCAACTACAAACTGAGGCAACACCAATCCCTAACTTTTCTGACCTCTCGGAAAATACATTCTCTTAACAGATCAATTACATGATGGCCTACATTGATGGACATGATTTTTCAATAAATTAAGGCCTTTTAGAGCTGGGGAAAAAAAAAAAAACAACTTACTGAACATCTAGCTCAGGATTTACCCAAAGTATAAACTAAGAAAGCCTATTCAGAAGACAGATCTTCTGTAGAAAGGATTCCACAACTGTATTAGGTTTTAGAGCTACAAAACACCATAGACTGGGTGCCCTAAAGAATAAACATTTATTTTTATTGCTAGAGACTAGACATTCAGCACTAAGGTATCAGCGGGGTTGGTTTCTTGTGTCAAGGAGATCTCTCTCCTTGACTTTTGGACACCCATCTTCACCCCTTGTCTTTCACATCATCTTCTCTCTATGTGTCTGTATCCTAACTGCCTCTTCTTTTTCTTCTTCCATTTTTTTTCCAGTTTAATTGCAATATAATCGACTTATACTGTACAAGTTTAAGGTGCACAGCATAATGATCTGACTTATATACATCATGAAATGATTATCAACAGTACATTTAGTAAACTTCTATCATCTCATATAGATACAAAATTAAAGGAAAAGAAAGCAATTTCCTTATGAGAACTCTTAGTATTCACTTTCTTAACAACTTTCATATATAAGGTACAACAGTGTTAATTACATTTATCACATTGTACATTGCATCCCTAGTATAATACTTCCTTATTTTATAACTGGAAGCTTGTACCTTTTGACCACTTTCATCCAATTTCCTCTCCCCACCACCCTCATCTCTGGTAACCACAGGTTGGAGCTCTTTGTCTATGGGTTTGTTTGTTTCTGCAGTATAATTGACCCTCAAAAGTATGTCAGTTCCTGTTACATGAAACAGCGATTCGATTTTTCTCTACATTTCAAAATGATCACCACAACAAGTCAAGTTACAATCTCTTACCATATAAAGCTATTACATATTTATTGACTGCATTGTCCACACTGTACATTTCATGCCCATGATTCATTTATTTTGCAACTGGAAGTTTCTACCTCTTAATCTCCCCTCATCTATTTCTTTCCTTCCCCACAGCCGCCCCATCCTCTGACAACCACCGGTTTGCTCTCTGTATCTACAACTCTGTTTCTGTTTGTTGTTTGTTCACTGTTTTATTTTTTAGATTCCACACGTAAGTGAAATCATACAGAGGAAGACAAACACTAATGGCCTCTTCTTTTAAACATATCAGATAAACTGGAGTAGGGCCCACCCTAATGACCTCATTTTAACCTAAACTCTTTAAGGAACTTATCTCAAAATACAGTCACATTCTGAGGTACTGGGGGTTAGGATTTCAACACATAAATTTGAAGAAAGACACAATTTAGCCCATAACAATCAGACAACTTTGGGAAACACTAATGTGAAATTCCCAAGTTACACTGGCTAAATTTCAAAGACCCTCAGGAGCCCTTGAGATAACAAGCTGGTCTAAATATGTTTAACTCATTGTTTCCAAAATATGTTTGACTTGTGATACTTTTTCCTGGATATTTTTAATTAAGTTCTTACTGCTGCTGTTACTGCTAAGTCACTTCAGTCGTGTCTGACTCTGTGCGACCCCATAGACGGCAGCCCACCAGCCTCCCCCGTCCCTGGGATTCTCCAGGCAAGAACACTGGAGTGGGTTGCCATTTCCTTCTCCAATGCATGAAAGTGAAAAGTGAAAGTGAAGTCGCTCAGTCGTGTTCGACCCTCAGCGACCCCATGGACTGCAGCCTACCAGGCTCCTCCGTCCATGGGATTTTCCAGGCAGGAGTACTGGAGTGGGGTGCTATTGCCTTCTCCGAATTAAGTTCCTACAGAATGTAATTTAGAAACACTGGTCCTATCTATCCTTCCCTATTTACAGGTGAGGAAACCAAGGCCCAAAGATGCAAGTAGCTAAGATTAGTTCTAACTCTCTGGGCTTTTCCTATTACTTCTGATCCAATATCAAAAATGGCCAGATTTGGCTGACAAAGATAAATGCTCCTCAAAGGTAAGAGTGAATAGAGGGAAATTGGAATAACAACGGCAGGCTTCTTTGGGGCTGACTGTAGAAGATAGGAATATAAAGCCTCTCCTCCCTGACTTACAGCCTTTCTGCCCTTCTCTGTACAAGTCTCTTAACCCTGTGTGTTGTCAAGACAGCCTCAGTGCTCCTTTTTAACAGATCCCATAGGGATAGAAATACTGGGGGAAGAGGCGGTTCTCTGGCCTCTACTCGTTGAGGACTGACCCTGGCTCTCAAATTGCACACCTGGTAATTCCATTCACTCTCAGTCTATAGCACAGAAGGGATGTGATTATTTATGCTCACATACCTTTCTGAAGCAGAAACCTCAAAAATGTCAATGATGGGGACAATTAACCTAGGTAAGAGTGGATAGAATATTTATTCAACTCAAGCCCTAAACATGCTCTTTAAAGCTCTCTTCTATTACCCAAGCTCATTTACTTGACATATTTTTATTTCAGAGCTGTATCAGGGAGACTAGAAGTATAAAGTTAAATATGACAACTTCTGAATGAGAGTAGCCATTGCAGTCTTCTCTGGAACACTATCTGTGCTTAGTATCCAGTTCAGGGCCTTTTGTACATAATTTTTAAAGTTTCCTTCCAGAATATGGGGCTTTTAAATCAGCAGGACTCACTCCCACTGAGCTGAATATGGTAAGAAAGATATTAGGGACACTAGCCCTGAACCCTAGGATTCCTGCTTCCATTTTCCCTCCTCTCCTGCTCCACCACAGTGATTACCCAGTAACTCTTGACCTTTTACCCTTTCTCCTGTTCCTGGCCCTAAACATGGCCCCTGGATCTGAAGGCAGAGCTGACCTCCCCTTTTCTCCTTTGACAAGTCCCTCAAACCTGGTTTGTGCTTATTCTCTGCCCTGATCTGCTTCCAGCCCTTCTTGTCACCACCTTGCATCAAAAAAATGGACATCTCTAGACTTTGGAGCTCAGAAATAATCTCACTTTGCCCAGTGCCAGAGAATTTTCCTCTGGACTTGTAGGTGCTGTGTACTCAGTTATTTCAGTCATGTCCGACTCTTTGCTATCCCATTTGCTATAGCCCACCAGGTTCCTCTGTCCAAGGGATTCTATAGGCAAGAATACTGGAGTCAGTTGCCAGGCCCTCTGCCAGGGGATCTTCCCAACCCAGGGATCGAAGCTGGGTCTCCTGCATCTCCTACATTGCAGGCAGATTCTTTACCCACTGAGCCACCTGGGAAGCCCTTGGACTTGTAGGAGGTAGCCCCAAAGCCGTTGTGCTACTTCTCATGATGTCTGGGTTGATGATTGTGAAGGGCTTTGGACATAAAGTGCTCTCAAGGAAAGGACCCAGGCTCTCAGGATGGCATGCTGCCTGTTCAGGACTGATGAGAAATCTGCACGTGACGTTATCGTGTAAAGGTGTCCAATGGGATGATTCTGCAGCACAAGAATTTCTTCTCTTTCCATTTTATATGCATTGTTTGATACAAAACATCAGACATACTAAATAATTCTGAGAACATTAAATGAAAGAGAAAATCTGCGGTTAGAAACCTCAGCATTAAAAACAAAACAAAACCCTACAGCAGCATACATTCTTCTTTCCAAAAGAGCCAGTCTTTGCATGATTCTTATCTCCAGCAATTTTTATTGGAGACATTTCTGATTTGTTACTTTAATAGGCTTTCTGAAATCAGACATGATGCTCATTATTCTTGCATGGTTGCTTTATTCTTGCATTTTTCAAACAAACAAGGGAGCCAAGGGACCTGGGGATGCTAATCATTCTATAACCCTCACACTGTGACAACAGGGCTTTCAACTCCAATATGGAAGTGGTAGCAAAAATACAGCAGTGAGGCCTGATTGAGAGTCCTCTTGGTCATTGGATAAATGCTGAAACAAAGTTGGCCTACATTTAGATCAATTTTGCAGCAACAGATTGTGTCTTTGGCCAATGTGCATAATGGGGTTCCAATGCAGAAACGGGTTAGCAGAGACAGCACAGATGTGAAAAACAACAGAGCCAGATGTCCAGAGGATTGTCTTTCCTTTTGTTCCCCTTCTTAATTCAATAATTTTCATTTATTAGCTGTACGTGTACCACCCAGCTTGGGGCTGGGAGTGTGGTTCTAAGGGAAATAATGTATGATCTCCAATGTATTGACTCCCCAGCCCCATCTTTCACAGATTTCTCAATACCTTTATCCCTGGGATCACATGTGCACCATCCCCTCCTGACTTGGCCAGCCATGGTAGGAGGAATTTCTAATTGAATGAGACAAGGATCCAACATCTGACTGTGGTGCTGGCAGTCCAACTGTGGTGTTGGAAAAGACTTGAGAGTACCTTGGACAGCAAGGAGATCAAACCAGTCAATCCTAAAGGAAATCAACCCTGAATATTCATTGGAAGGACTGAAGCTGAAGCTGAAGCTCCAATACTTTGGCCACCTGATGTGAAGAACTGACTCGTTGGAAAAGACCCTGATGCTGGGAAAGATTGAAGGCAGGAGGAGAAGGGGACAACAGAGGATGAGATGGTTTGATGGCATCACCAACTCAACGGGCATGAGTTTGAGCAAACTCCAGGAGATGGTGAAGGACAAGGGAATCTGGCATGCTGCACTCCCTGGGGTAGCAAAGAGCTGGACGTGACTGAGACTGAACAGCAACCAACATCTAAAGAAGCATCTGGAGACTGAAACAGGCTCTTGGTGAGTTGGTATAAACCATCCATGACAGAGGACTTCCCAGGTAGCTCAGCAATAAAGAACCTGCCTGCAAGGCAGGAGATGAGGGTTTGAGCCTGGATCAGAAAGACCCTATGGGGAAGAAACTGGCAAGCCCCTCCAATATTCTTGCCTAGGAAATCCTAAGGACAGAGGCGTCTGGTGGGCCACAGTCCATGGGGGTCACCAGAGTCAGACACGACTTGGTGGCTAACACCACCATCACCACCCATGACCGAAGGCCTCTGTACTAAATGAGGCAGTAGGAAAACAGTATCAATTAAAAAGGAAATCAAAGAATGCTGGTTGGTTTTATAAACAGTTACTTCCTGGTTCTCAATACTGTCATCCCATCCTCTCTTTCTTCTTACTCCTTTGTTCTTACTCTCTTACTTCTGTCTTTCTGCCACAAGCACCACCCCCATTTCCCATTGTCCTTATTCTATTCCACTTCACTAAATATTGGGGTGTCTGTCTATACCTCTGAAGCACGGCTCATTCATGTAGCTAAACTCATAAATACCTTATTCACCCACAATGGAGAAGAGAGAACAGAAAAAAGGGTGAAAGAAAGAGGATTGCTCCTAAATTGTGAAGCCATGATTCCAACAGTCAAAGAGACTCAGACTCGAATCCCTGTCCTACCTTTTTACTAGCTGAGTGATTCTGGGAAACCTGCTAAACATCTCTGAGCCTCGGTTCCTTGGTTGTCAAAGGGGCATAAGGACACTTACATTTCAGAGTTGTTGGGATTAGAGGTTGTGTGTAGGTTACTACCACATAGTAGATTTGAGGAGATAGTTGCTATGAATACTTTATATAGATAGAGTTATATTATATATACAATCTGATATCTGCTGTTCCCATTTAACACCATAATATGAGCATCTTCTCATGTTCTTCAAAACTTTTTGTAAACATCATTTTTAAATGCTAGGAAGTAGTCAGTCATATGTTTGTACTGTAATTATATAATTGTTCCTTTATTTGGGGACCCTTAAATTTGATTTTGTTGGTCTTTCTTTATTCTGTTTTAAAGGGTACTACAGTGAAAATCTTTGAGCATAATACTTTATCTGTATTTAGGCACACTTTCCATGGGCTTTGTTCATAGAAATGGAATTACTATGCCCAATTGTAAGGACACTTTTAAGAGTCTTGGTATATAGTGCCAAATTTCTTTCCACGGCTCCTATGAGCCATGTATGTGGCCTGTCTCCTCGGCAGGCAGAGAAGACACCATGAGTTGTCTGCCCAAGGACCACTACTTTCCCTTTTTCCCTGTTGATAGAGCCTTAGTTGGTCGAAGTGTTCATGCTTCCTCGGGGGATAAATCTGGATTAGTCTGGATTAATATTGGTCATTTCCTTTCTCTTGCCAGTGATTGGGCCAGAGGTGGGCATATGATCCAGTCCTGGCTAAAGAGATGGGAGGTGAGGTTTACTGGGTATTTTTCATCCTTATTTGGAACAACATGGATGGACCTAGACATTATTATGCGAAGTGAAGTAAGTCAGACAGAGAAAGACAAATGTCACATGGTATCATTTATATGTGGAATCCCAAAAAAAGTGATACAAATAAACTTATTTATAGAACAGAAATAGACTCACAGACATAGAAAACCAACTGTGGTTACCAAAGGAGAAAGGCAGGGTGGGGGGGATACATTCAGAGTCTGGGATTAACAGATACACAGTATTAGGTATAAAATAGAAAAACAAGGACCTACAGTATAGCACAGGGAATTACACTCAGTATCGTGTAATAAACTATAATGGAAATGAATCCAAAAAATATATATAATACATATAACTGAATTACTCTGTTGTATACCTGAACTACCACTACATTGTAAATCAACTATATTTCAATAATTAAAAAAAAACAGTATCCTTAGCTACACAGAGGGTTGCCTGAAAATAATTCATCTTCTTCATTTCTTCTTAAATAAAATTATCAAAAAAGAGAGAGAGAGAGACAATGGGTAAACAGTTTGCTTTCTTTCACTGGACATTGGCATGTCTGCATGTAACCATGCCAGCCTAGGGACAAAACCTATGAAGGAGTGGGGCTTGAGGATTCTATGGAAACCCTGAATTAATCAACTGAGGAGCCACACTACTTTGGGACTTATTTTCACTTGAAATCATATATTATACATGTTACTTAAGAAGTTTGATTTGGTTGTTTTGTTATTATTGCCTAAAAGTATTTTAATGGGAACACCAGCATTATAATTACTAAAAAACCTTTTGCAAATTAATTCACACACAAAAATAGCATCTTAATTTTGTTGGAATTTGCTGTTCTTTAATTACTGATGAGATCACATGTTTATTATTCATAAGGTTGTTAATAATTTGCATGTTTTTTTTCCTAAATTATCTGGAAAGATTTTTCAGAGATCAGTGAGTCATTTGCAGGCTGGACTGAGCAGGGCAAGGTGTCTAGGGAACAGTTAAGGTCATGCTGGGAAGGAGACCTGCCACTCCATTTCATACAAATATTCCTCCATCTTGCAAAGTGTCTTGGGCTCAAAGAGATGGGCTCCTATCCAATATATGGTAATTATAGAAGTCAATTTTTCAGGACTGTTTGTATAGAAAACTAGACCTTGGGGAGGACTGTCTCTTAACATGGAGACAGGAAGTCTGGTGGCCAAAAGGAAAATAAGACTTGTAAAGGTGAAGGTTGACAGAGGACAGAAATGAGCTAAAGACTTGGTGTACATCAGCGCAGCTAGCATTTCTCCCTGCTTGCTCCTGGCTTCTGAAATTTCAAGCCTCTCTGGTCCCTGCCCCGTTACCCCATTAGGCTTACCCATGTGTCTGCTCTAGCTTAAGAACATTTGCATTAGATTTTCTGTACAGAGAATGTTTTTAATTACTTGAGTTTTGAAATAAACTTTGAACAAAAACATTGGAGCAAGAGTCTCTGATTCATCTCTCAGAAAAGGAAACATATGAAAATAATTCACAATCTCTTTTTATTAGCACATTAGAGAGTGACAGAGTCCTGAGTCATCAGTATGAAGGCAATGTCTAATGGTCGGTTAATCAGAAATTTAAATGGTTTGGGTTTAATAGTAGATTTTCAATATTATGAATAGTCAGTAAATCCAAGCCTGATTGAGAAATGCCCCAGATGAAGTCTTGCCAATGAGCACATGTATAATACATGGCTAAGGTTGTTTTATAAAAGACTTATTGACTTTCTAGTCAAGGGTCTAGTAGCCTCCATCAAAGTCTTGTTCTAAACCATCATAAATTAACAGATCAATCGTTAATGGAACTGCTAGGCAAGTTTAAAGCCAAATAACTCAGATCCCAAGACAACTCGATTTTACTCATTTGTAATTCAGAGGCATTTTTGTAGACAAATTGTTGTTTGTTTAGCCAATTTGTACATCCCAAGGTCCTCAGCCTGAACCTCCGTGCCTTCAGTCCACAGAGACTGTCAGCAGTGTGGCTCACTAATCGGCAGCTGCTTCTCTTCTGTTTGTGTTGAGATCTTTCATTACCCAAGTTTCTGCATTAGCAGCATCTCATAGGATTAAATCTGATCATTTGTGGTAGCTAGAATTCCAAGATCCTGACCAAATCAAAAAGTAGAGTCTTTATCAAAACTGGGTGCAAGAGAACATGACAATGTATGTGTAGGGGGAAAAAAGGAGGGTATTTTTAAAAGCAATATAGGGCAGTTTGAGGGTGTGTGGTGTAATGGGCACATGCCACATGGCCTGTATTGGTGGGGGTGTTTATGCCGCTTCATACAATATTGCTCCAGCTATAATGTGAATTCTGTTGGAGGAAGAGAATAGAGGAAAAAATAGATCATTTGTGTTTCTGGCTGTCTACTCTTTATATGCAAAATTATCAAATAAACAAGATCCAAAAATAGTACTTTCTTTGCTCACCCAGAGATCTTCTACTCAGCTCTGAATTATAAAAGCCTCTGGTTTAAATGATCTAGATAATGAATTGGGCTCACATGGGAAGCATATAGGAAGAGGCAAGACTAAGTTTAATGAAGGGCTCAGATTTAGCTGCGTTTGCTGATGTTTGTCGAGGGAGGGTGATTTCCCAGTTTCGGGGATGATGACTGCAAATGTAGCCCCCACACCTGTGGCCATGAGGTTTTCTTTTCCTTCCCTGATAAAGCTCTGGGTGGACAATATCACTGTAGCTTCCCACTTAACTACAAAAGTATTCATTCATTCTTCTTCTTTACATTTATATATTTTTTAATTGAGGTATAATTGAGTTACCATATTATACAAGTTTCAGGTGTACAACATAGTGATTCACAATTTTTAAAGGTTATATACTCCATTTATACTTATTCTAAGATGTTGGCTATCTTCCCTGTGTGCACAATATATCCTTATAGCTTATTTATTTTATATACAGTAGCTTGTACCTCTTAATCCCCTACCACTATCTCGCCCCCCTCCTTCCCTCTCCCCACTGTTTACAGCTCACTTGTTCTCTAAATATGTGGGTCTTTTTTTTTTTTTTTCTTTTACACAGACAATGTTGTCTCAGCCCTGACCAAAGCCTGGCTGCCAGGTAGGGCATTACCATGGCATTATCGGCTAGTAAGGCCTGAGGTTTCAAAAGCCTCTTCTCTCTCCTCCAGCCCCAAACCATAGGAATCTGCATTCGGCATCCAGTCTACAGACAGCATAGCTCCTGCATCAGACCCAGGTTCCCGGGCCTACTGAAGATGAACTGTGTCACACTCTCGGCATGCAGTGTCCAGGAATGTGACTGTTTACATGGGCTCCGGTGATTCTTGGGCTTTGCTTGTGGCTCAGCAGGTAAAGAATCTGCCTGCAATGTGGGAGACCTGGGTTCGATCCCTGGGTTGGGAAGATCCCCTGGAGAAGGAAAAGGCTACCCACTCCACTATTCTGGCCTAGAGAATTTCATGGACTGTATAGGCCATGGGGTTGCAAAGAGTCGAACACGACTAAGCGATTTTCACTTTCACTTTCTGATGATTCTTATGCTCACCCAGACTTTTATGCTCAAAGTTTGAGCTACAATCTCAGTTTCTTTTTCCTTTTTCTTTACATGTCTAGCAGGGTCATCTTTGTGTTTAAAAAACAAAATAAGCAAAACACACAAAAAAACTACGTCATTAAGAGTGTTTTTACCAGATTCTAGAAGCATTGATTATTTAGTGACAAGTAGTCATGTATGGATGGGAGAGTTGGACTGTGAAGAAAGCTGAGCACTGAAGAATTGATGCTTTTGAACTGTGGTGTTGGAGAAGACTCTTGAGAGTCCCTTGGACTGCAAGGAGATCCAACCAGTCCATTCTAAAGGAGATCAGTCCTGGGTGTTCTTTGGAAGGAATGATGCTAAAGCTGAAACTCCAGTACTTTGGCCACTTCATGCAAAGAGTTGACTCATTGGAAAAGACTCTGATGCTGGGAGGGATTGGGGGCAGGAGGAGAAGGGGACGACAGAAGACGAGATGGCTGGATGGCATCACCAACTTGATGGACGTGAGTCTGAGTGAACTCCAGGAGTTGGTGATGGACAGGGAGGCCTGGCGTGCTGCAATTCATGGGGTCACAAAGAGTCGGACACGACTGAGCTACTGAACTGAACTGAACTGAACTGAGTCTCTACTTCATCATCTGACTATGACTCTATTTGAATCTTGGCTAATCCAAATCAGTTTCCCCAACAGTCTTCCCAGTCAGTTCCACAATTCCATGGTTGCAGGCTGAGTGTACCAAGTTCATCTTATTCTGCTCCTCAAAAGATGTGCCATTCAGCCAAGAAAAGAAATGATGCCACAAAACAAGCTCCCCAATACTGATCAAGTCTCTGTTTTTAATAAAACTATGAAAAATTCTTTAATGGTTTTAATAGTATTAATTTCCTTTGTATATTCTGTATTGAGCTCTTAACCTGAAAGATAATGAACTTAACACACAGAAAATCAGTTATGATTCACTTTGTGGATTTTCTAAAGTTTTTATTCCAAGCTGAAAGTCTCCATTGCTCAGGGCCCTGCCAGATTGCCACCTCCCAATTAGTTAAGGTTAAATATGACTAGAAAGGTATCATTTAGTTCAGTTCCATTGCTCAACCGTGTCCCATTCTTTGCGACCCCATGGACTACAGCACACCAGGCTTCCCTGTCCATCACCAACCCCCAGAGCTTGCTCAAACTCATACTCATTGAGTCGGTAATACTATCTAACCATCTCATCCTCTGTCATCCTGTTCTCCTTCTGCTTTCAATCTTTCCAGCATCAGGGTCTTTTCCAATAAATCAGTTCTTTGCATCAGGTGGCCAAAGTACTGGAGCTTCAGGTTCAGCATCAGTCCTTTCAATGAATATTCAGCATCAACTGGTCCAATCTCCTTGCAGTCCATGGGACTCCCAAGAGTCTTCTCCAACACCACAGTTCAAAAGAGGAGAGTGAAAAAACTGGCTTAAAACTCAACATTCAAAAAACAAAGATCACTTCATCCAACACTCAGCTTTCTTTATGGTCCAACTCTCACATTCATATATGACTACTGGAAAAACCGTAGCTTTGACTAGACAGACCTTTGTTGGTAAATTAATGTCTCTGCTTTTTAATATGCTGTCTAGGTTGGTCATAGCTTTTGTTCCAAGGAGCAAGCATCTTTTAATTTCACGGCTGCAGTCACCATCTGCAGTGATTTTGGAGCCCAAGAAAATAAAGTCTGTCACTGTTTCCATTGTTTCCCCATCTATTTGCCATGAAGTGATGGGGCCAGATGCCATGATCTTGGTTTTTGAATGTTGAGTTTTAAGTTAGCGCTTTCACTCTCTCCTTTCACTTTCGTCAAAAGGTTCTTCACTTTCTGCCATAAGGGTGGTGTCATCTGCGTATCTGAGGTTACTGATACTTCCCCCGGCAATCTTGATTACAGCTTGTGCTTCATCCAGTCCAGCATTTCACATGATGTACTCTGCATATAAGTTAAATAAGCAAGGTGACAATATACACTCTTGATGTACTCCTTTCCCAATTTGGAACCAGTTCATTGTTCCACATCCAGTTCTAACTGTTGCTTCTTGACCTGCATACAGATTTCTCAGGAGGCAGGTCAGGTGGTCTGGTATTCCCATCTCTTGAAGAATTTTCCAGTTTGTTGTGATCCACACAAAGGCTTTTGCGTAATCAATGAAGCAGATGTTTTTCTGGAACTCTCTTGCTTTTTCTATGATCCAACGGATGTTGGCAATTTGATCTCTGATTCCTCTGCCTTTTCTAAATCCAGCTTGAACACCTGGAAGTTCACGGTTCATGTACTGTTGAAGCCTGGCTTGGAGAATTTTGAGCATTACTTTGCTAGCGTGTGAGATGAGTGCAATTGTGCAGTGGTTTGAACATTCTTTGGCATGGCCCTTCTTTAGGATTGGAATGAAAACTGACCTTTTCCAGTCCTGTGGCCACTGCAGCATTTTCCAAAATTGCTGGCATATTGAGTGCAGCACTTTGGCGGCATCATCTTTTAGGATTTGAAACAGCTCAACTGGAATTTTATCACCTCCACTAGCTTTGTTCATAGTGATGCTTCTTAAGGCCCACTTGACTTCACATTCCAGGATGTTTGGCTCTAGGTAGGTGATCACACCATTGTGGTTATTGGGGTCATTAGGATCTCTTTTGTATAGTTTTCTGTGTATTCTTGCCACATCTTCTTAATATCTTCTGCTTCTGTTAGGTCCATACCATTTCTGTCCTTTATTGTGCCCATCTTTGCATGAAATGTTCCCTTGGTATCTCTATTTTTCTTGAAGAGGTCTCTGGTCTTCCCCATTCTATTATTTTCCTCTATTTCTTTGCATTGATCACTGAGGTAGGCTTTCTTATCTCTCCTTGCTATTCTTTGAAACTCTGCATTCAGATGGATATATCTTCCCTTTTCTCCTTTGCAACCCCATGGACTGTAGCCTGCCATCCTCTATCCAGCTACCCACTGGAGTGGGTAGCTCTTCCCTTATCTACGGGATCTTCCCAACTCAGGGATTGAACCCAGATGTCCCACATAGCAGGTGAATTCTTTATTGTCTGAGCCACCAGGAAAGCCTTTGAAAAGGTATACCAGCTATCGAAGTCAGGATTCCAGATTTTGCTATAATTTGGGTTCAAATCTATGCTTTTCAGCTAAGGTATTGATTGTAATCATTGTTCACAAGTGTTAATGAAAGTTTCAGTTTTTAAAATATATAATTTTATTTTCCCCATTTTTAGTGTATGTGCTGCTGAAGTAAGCACATGTTTTTGTTATTATTCTCCCTCTTTCATAAAAATAATAACATATCATGATTAGAAAGTGGTTCTTACTCCAGGAATTATTTAAACTACATAAAGTAGCTTCTATGGAAGACATGTCTTAAACAAGACACTTGTTTTCATGAAAGACAATTTCTCAAAGTCTACCCAACAGAGAAGAGGGGGCTCTTTTTAAGAGCAAAGCAGAACTCCCTGGTGATCCAGTGCTTAAGAATCTGCCTGTGTGGATCACAACAAAGTGTGGAAAATTCTTAAAGAGATGGGAATACCAGACCACTTGACCTGCCTCCTGAGAAATCTGTATGCAGGTCAGGAACCAACAGTTAGAACCGGACATGGAACAACAGACTGTTTCCAATTTGGGAAAGTAGTACATCAAGGCTGTATATTGTCACCCTGCTTATTTAACTTATATGCAGAGAACATCATGTGAAATGCTGGGCTGGATGAAGCACAAGCTGGAATCAAGATTACTGGGAGAAATATCAATAACCTCAGATATGCAGATGACACCACCCTTGTGGCAGAAAGCAAAGAACTAAAGAGCCTCTTTAGTTGGCTGGTTCGATCTCAGCAAAGAGATCCAACCAGTCCATCCTAAAGGAAATCAGTCCTGAATATTCATTGGAAGGACTGATGTTGAAGCTGAAACTCCAATACTTTGGCCACCTGATGCAAAGAACAGACTCATTTGAAAAACCCCTGATGCTGGGAAAGATTGAAGGTGGGAGGAGAAGGGGACAACAGAGGATGAGATGACTGGATGGCATCACCAACTCAATGGACATAAGTGTGAGTAAACTCCAGGAGTTGGTGATGGACAGGAAGGCCTGGCATGCTGCAGTCCATGGGGTTGCAAAAAGTTGGACATGACTGAGAGACTGAAGTGAACTGAACTGCCAATGCAGGGGATGTGAGTTAGATCCCTGGTCCGGGAAGATCCCACATGCCCCAGGGCAACTAAGTCCATGTGCGACAACTACTGAGCCCTCGTTCCACAGCCACTGAAGTCTGTGCACTTACAGCTTAGCTCTGCACAGGAGAAGCCACCGCAATGAGAAGCCTGCATACCACAACTAGAGAGCAGCCCCTTCTCGACCCACTTACAGAAAGTCTGCACGCAGCAACGAAGACCCAGCGCAGCCAAAAGTACATAAATACAAATTTTAAAATAATAATATAAAATATTTTTTTTAAAAAAGAGCAGGGCAAAGCCTGATTTAAATTTCCCCTCACTACCAACTGGAAAGACACGGTTCATTGGCCAGCATCTCTCTTGAGCTCCTTGTTTCTGCTCCAGCTTTCTCCCTGCATGACCTGCCATTTGTTAAGGTTTTAGACTGGAAGATACTCCAACATTCTGTTCTTTTGCCTCTACTCCAACTCACCCCCCAAAAACCTCCCAGCTAGATCCACGTGCCTCAGAGCAGGACTCCAAGGCCCAGCCTGCTGCCATTGACCCTCCCACTTCAACATTATAACCAAGGTTTCCCAGTTCTGACTTAACCTTCTGGATTCTGCTGGGACTTAACCCAGGCTTCTCTTGACCCTCTCAGTTTGTATATTACTCGTTCTATGGGGACTCTTTTGGTACACCCTAAATTGTATATTTGTATTCATTTAAATCCTCATTGCATTTGAACAGTTCTTCTCTGTGGAGGTCAAATGTTTTTGAGAATGAGCTGGTCTCTAATAACTAGAGCAGCCATATAATTCATCATTCATATCTGAACATGATTGAAGGTAAAGGGAGATGCTATCTGGATAAGATGCTGGGGCCACAGATTCAAGCAAGACACACAGTCATTCTAGTAATGAGGCAAAGAGTCGCCTCCTGCATGGATTCTGGAATCACATCCTCTGGACTTGCCACTGGGGAGAGAGGATGGTAAGAGCAGAGTGGACTGAGAAAAGCGGAGGTGGGAAGAAAAAAAGGAAAGAGGAGGAAGCAAAGTGGGAGGAGACAAGAGAAAGGCTGAATTCACTATTGCATGACTTCTGGTTGATAAAGTCACAGTCTCTAAGATATACTAACTAGAGCCTCTGCAAGAAGACTGGAGAGTGAACTGAAGAATCTAAGGTAAGCTCACCTAAGCAGAGCCCACAGTTAATCCAGCTGCTAGGCCTTTACACCATATTGTCTGATTTTTTTCAACATTCTCTATGGGTTGTGACTAATCTTAGATCTGGGCTGGGGAAACAAAGTAGTTATATGCGTGGCTAGATTATAGAACTACAGAAAGTCCTCCCTATCCATGAGTTCCACATATGTAAATTCAACCAGCTGGGCATCAAAAATATTTGGAAAAAAAATTCCAGAAAGTTCCAAAAAGCAACACTTGAATTTTCTGTATGCTGGCAACTATTTGTGTAGCATTTACATTATATTAGGTATTATAAGTGTCTTGGAGATGACAGAGTAAATGGGAAGATGTGCACAGGCTATATGCAAATACTACATAAGGGCCATTTTATGTAAGGTCCTATAGATTTTAGTATCTGCAGGAGTCCTGAAACCAGTCCTCGTTTAATATCAAGTGATGCTATACAAAGCTTTTCACTTTTCCTTTAACGTTGTAATCCTTCTGCCAATGAATTAGCATCACTGCCGCAAGCAAGGAATGACTCTGCATAAAGCAAATGCCACAAAAGGAGTCAATTATTAGCTTTTAGGTTTTTAACATCTTGGCCTCAAGAGAACAGAAAGAATTAAAGCATGTATAATAGATGTGGGAAAAGAAGTGATGAGTAATAATAAAGAAGCTTTCCCACCCATGCTGCTCCCCATCCTCCAGGCTAAGTTTTCCCCTCACCCCTTCCACCAGCCAGGAAAAGAGAGAGTAGACTAACTAGATGGCATCCCAGGTGGCTCAGTGGTAAAGAACCTGCCTGCCAACGCAGGAGACACAGGAGATGGGGGTTCTACCCTTGGGTCGGGAAGATCCCCTGGAAAAGGCAATGGTAACCCTCTGCAGTATTCTAGCCTGGAAAATCCCATGGACAGAGGAGCCTGGTGGGCTACAGTCCATGGGGTCACAAAGAACTGGACACAAATGAGTGACTGAGCATGTATGCATGCAGACTAACCAGAGGTGATGAGTCCTTGATGAAAAAGGTCTGTACTCTGATCCTTTCCTAGGATGAAGTAGAAAAAATGTTCCATAGCAGAAACTCCAGATACATTTGGGAATAGTAGTACAGAGGAAAACTTTACTTTCCCAAGGAGACCCTTCAGTTCAGTTCAGTTGCTCAGTCGTGTCTGACTCTTTGCAACCCCATGAATTGCATGCAGCACGCCAGGCCTCCCTGTCCATCACCAACTCCTGGAGTTCACTCAGACTCACCTCCATCGAGTCAGTGATGCCATCCAGCCATCTCATCCTCTGTCGTCCCCTTCTCCTCCTGCCCCCAATCCCTCCCAGCATCAGAGTCTTTTCCAATGAGTCAACTCTTCGCACGAGGTGGCCAAAGTACTGGAGTTTCAGCTTTAGCACCATTCCTTCCAAAGAAATCCCAGGGCTGATCTCCTTCAGAATGGGCTGGTTGGATCTCCTTGCAGTCCAAGGGACTCTCAAGAGTCTGAAGGCAAAAACCAGGGAAATACGACTGTCTACTCTGTCCTGGCAGATGAGTTTGAAAAATTCTCAGGGTAGAGCTATGAATGGAAGGGGTTGGGGGTAGTGCTGGGGAGCTGGAATGATTCTTGTGTACTCAAGAGTGCCGTGGAAGTGACAAATGGCTGTGAATTGGCCCTACCAGGTGTAGTGCTAGAAAAACATGGAACTGTCAAGATTGTCTTGTGTGCCCAGGAGGGTCCCCAGTTAGCTGACCCAGTGAAAGTGAGTGTTAGTTTCTTAGTCATGTCCAACTCTTTGCGACCCCATGGACTATAGCCTGCAAGACTCCTCTCCATGAGCCAGACCCAAAGTTGCTGTACTATAGCCCACACACTGCTGGTCAGCAGTAAACAGTACATGTCCACATTCCATCTAAGTAGCTGCGCTAGTCAAGAGTGATGGCAGTTTAGGTGAGATGCTTCCCCTACCCTAACCTTCATTCATGGGCATGATAAAAGCCTCAAAGTTAAAAGCTGTCTTTCATAAAGAAAGCCAGAACTCTTAAATGACTGAAGTTAAGTTTCTACTGTCTGGAATACAGAGAGTTTATTATAAGTATTCCCAGGTGGCACTAGTGGTAAAGAATCCATCTGCCAATGCAGGAGACTCAGGAAACATGGGTTCAATTCTTGGGTTAGGAAGATCCCCTGGAGAAGGAAATGGCAACTCACTCCAGGATTATTGCCTGGGAAATCCTGTGGACAGAGGAGACTGGTGGGCTACAGTCCATGGGGCTGCAGAGAGTCGGACACAACTGAGCAACTAAACACAGCACAATATAAGTATTAACTTCATTTACAGAAAAATAAGCTTACTTTGTCCATAACTGGGTCTACAATCCGAGATTTGTGCATATGATATGCACCCCATCCCATGTCCTTTCTCTTCCAAGTCCAGGTAGGATGCCTCATCAGGGCGTGGGTATCTCTTATTTCCCCCTAATGCTTCTCAACATTGCACCAGTCCTGGGAACTAGTTGCTTTGTGCTGATTTTATAGCCACGACTGCTGTGGAGAATTTCTCTCTCAAGTATTTCATTGTTTGTGTGTTTTATGCACCATTTCCCTCCAGAAAACAGCCATCTGCTCTGAAGTCAGTATAATTGCATCACTTCTCTGTTCTTTTCATTCGAGGCTTGACCTTAGATGATGTGGACTTCTAAACACATGAGGCTAAAGAAAAAGGTCTTATCTAATTAGGCATGACCCAACACATTGTAAAAACTACTTGAAATAAGATAACCTGGGGGTGAAGGGTAGGGGCCTTCCCTGGTTGGAATACACACATATACACATACATACATACAAACAGACCCAGAATGAAAAAAGAAGGTTCTACTAACCTTCAAGAGAACTCTATTGCCTTTTATACTCTGAAATTAGACATAAAATTAACCTCCTAATTGTAAGTTTAATATATTAGCATTGTATTTAGCTTCACAATTATGTAACAGGTAAAATTTCTGAAACTCAAGTTATCAAGTATGCTAAAACGTAACTCACTTTATTTGATAATTTTACAGACCTAAGTTAATCAAGGTCCATGTCTCCCTTTCTCCACAGACATTCTAAGCTGGGGGTAGGCTGAGGCCAGTAACCAGTGGGAAGGAGTGGCTTGGTGTTCACTGATCACTGAGATGTAGCTTGTACCATCTGGTCTTTGGACATCACACCAGATGGCCTCTGGTTATAGCCAAGTGTCCTCAGTCACTCTCTGGCATCAGATTACCATGTGCACACACTCCAGCCCTCATCCCAGTTAGAAGCCCCTTGGGATCCGCTGACCTTCACTCCATCACCCCTTAGCGCTCCCAGGAACAAGGCAAACTTCTTCCTGTATGTGTGCAGGAGAGTCAGGGAGCTGTGAAAAATCCTCTTTTGTTCCTATTTTTCCTCCTGTATTGTTCCTGCACCATGCCACCTGGACCATGTTTGAGTACTACATTCTTAATTTATGTTTAATATATATCTCTGCCAGGACCTTAACTCTGAGTCACTGAAGCCAAGATTTCAAACCTCTAGTCTCTGATAGAAATTTAGAACATATTTTTAGGAATTCAAAAGCAGAGAGTCAACATCTGCATTTCCCCCCATTCTTTCCCTCCTCCAGGGCCAATGAATGGCACTCCTGATCCAAATGAATGCAGCTGACAAAGGAGACAGGAGAGAGGGGAAGTCACTGCAATTAGAAGCAGAACAAGGGGACTTGGGTTAGTTTGACAAAAACACTATTCCACTCCAGTCTCTTGGGTGGGATGCTTTGTTTACACACTTGAATCATTTCCTCTGCTCCCCCAGTTCCCATATTGCTGAGGGTTACTTTCCTCACAGGCCTCACATCTAACCTCTTGTTCTTTGGCAATTTCTTGCTCTGCATCCCTTTGACCTGCCCTTCTTTACAATCTTGCCTCTCTTCCTGATGCTATGCTGGCTGGCAGATGCTGCCTGGTGAAAAAGGAAACAGTCAATAGTGCTATATTTGGGCATTCCTCCTCCCTCGCCTCTGCCTCCTTTTTTCTCTCCCTTCCTTCCTGACTCAAGGTGTCAACTGTCACACAGGTAGCTGCTGCCAGAAGTGAGGATGGCAAATCCAGCAGGAGTCCGGGGAAGGAGGCTGGCAGAGGCTGTAAACCTTTATGCCTCCTCCTCGACAAACATTACAGAACCCTATTTTCTGTAGGGTAATTGCCTTGTTGACTATAGTCAATTCTCTTCTTTAAATTTTTGGGGGTGAAATTTGTTTTTTAAATGTTTTCTGCACTTGAAGCATAGCTTTTATTCATGCTTTGAGGGGAAAGCTATCTTTGTAACAGCACAGCTCTAAAGAGGAAACATGATTAACACAGAGTTCACTCCTATCAAGGCCTTTCGGAATGTTCTTTTTCACAAAGGGAAGGTCATTCTGACCGTGTTTTCAAAAAGCTTAGGGTAGTCCTAAGAGGTGCCTTCCAGATAGACGATTCAAGACAGTATTTGTCTCCGCCATAAGGAATATCCTTTTATTATTAAACTCCCTCAGTATTAAGTACACACCTGACTAGTATTCATCTTAAGAAAAGACTTATACTATGAAGACTCTTGAGAGTCCCTGGGACTGCAAGGAGATTCAACCAGTCCATTCTGAAGGAGATCAGCCCTGGGATTTCTTTGGAAGGAGTGATGCTAAAGCTGAAACTCCAGTACTTTGGCTACCTCATGCGAAGAGTTGACTCATTGGAAAGGACTCTGATGCTGGGAGGGATTGGGGGCAGGAGGAGAAGGGGACGACAGAGGATGAGATGGCTGGATGGCATCACTGACTCGATGAGTGTGAGTCTGAGTGAACTCCAGGAGATGGTGATGGACAGGGAGGCCTGGCGTGCTGTGATTCATGGGGTCGCAAAGAGTCGGACACGACTGAGCGACTGAACTGATGGACTCGGAAATTCTGTGTGCGTGCATCTGTGTGTCTTGCGTTATCTTACTGTTGTGTTCCCCATCACATGTGCTGCCTCACACGTTCAGCTGGAGTAATTTCTCAGACAGAGAAATTTCAACTGATAATCGCATGACTTTAAAGAAATTTGCATACCTTGCATTTTGGTTTTATTTATCCAGAATCCCAAGTGAATTATAAGTGGTTCCTATAACCAGTTCACTTCTGAGTTGAGCATCTCTCCTGGGTGAGAAGAACGATGTTAGGCCCAGAGAAGAGATAAAGATGACTAAGAGCTTCCTTGTCTGCGAGAAGTTAGTAACCAAGTGAGCAACTTCAGTTCAGTTCAGTTCAGTTCAGTCTCTCAGTCATGTCCGACTCTTTGCGACCCCATGAACCACAGCACCCCAGGCTCCCTATCCATCACCAACTCCCAGAGTTTACTCAAACTCATGTTTGAGTCGATGATGCTATCCAACCATCTCATCCTCTGTCGTCCCCTTCTCCTGACCTCAATCTTTCCCAGCATCAGGGTCTTTTCCAATGAGTCAGCTCTTCACACAGGGGGCCAAAGTACTGGGGTTTCAGCTTCAACATCAGTCCTTCCAATGAATACCTAGGACTGATCTCCTTTAGGATGGACTGGTTGGATCTCCTTGCAGTCCAAGGGACTCTTAAGAGTCTTTTCCAACACCACAGTTCAAAAGCATAAATTCTTCTGCACTCAGCTTTCTTTATAGTCCAACTTTCACATCCATACATGACCACTGGAAAAACCATAGCCTTGACTAGACGGACCTTTGTTGACAAAGTAATGTCTCTACTTTTTAATATGCTGTCTAGGTTGGTCATAACTTTCCTTCCAAGGAGTAAGCATCTTTTAATTTCATGGCTGCAGTCACCATCTGCAGTGATTTTGGAGCCCCCAAAAATAAAGTCTGACACTGTTTCTACTGTTTCCCCATCTATTTGCCAAGAAGTGATGGAACCGAATGCC
>NW_011494826.1:6258718-6262402 GCF_000754665.1 Bison bison bison | reverse complement strand
TGACTAGACGGACCTTTGTTGACAAAGTAATGTCTCTACTTTTTAATATGCTGTCTAGGTTGGTCATAACTTTCCTTCCAAGGAGTAAGCATCTTTTAATTTCATGGCTGCAGTCACCATCTGCAGTGATTTTGGAGCCCCCAAAAATAAAGTCTGACACTGTTTCTACTGTTTCCCCATCTATTTGCCAAGAAGTGATGGAACCGAATGCCATGATCTTAGTTTTCCGAATGTTGAGTTTTAAGCCAACTTTTTCACTCTCCTCTTTCACTTTCATCAAGAGGCTCTTTAGTTCTTCTTCACTTTCTGCCATAAGGGTGATGTCATCTGCATATCTGAGGTTACTGACACTTCTCGTGGAAATCTTGATTCCAGCTTGGGCTACTTCCAGCCCAGCAAGACAAGCATTCAAACAAAGCCCCAGCATACAGGGCAGAATGGAATACATGTACAAAGGAGGTAACAGCCAACTTGGGCCAAGGGTACCTGAGAAGGAAGGATAAATTATAGGAGTCAGGAAACTTTCTGGAGAAGGAGACCTTGATACATAAGGATATTTGATTTGGAGAACAAGAGAAAGGATCTCCAGCATGAGGGAAAGCAGAGAGCATCTCTAATTTATAATTTTACCACATTAATTAAAAAAAAATAATTTTATCAGTTCAGTTCAGTTCAGTCACTTAGTCGCATCCAATTCTTTCTGGACCCCATGGACTACAGCACACCAGGCTTCCCTGTCCATCACCAACTCCCGGAGCTGGCTCAAACTCATGTCCATCAAGCCATTCAACCATCTCATCCTTTATCGTCCCCTTCTCCTCTTGCCTTCAGTCTTTTTCAGCATCAGGGTCTTTTCCAATGAGTCAGTTCTTTGCGTCAGGTGGCCAAACTATTGGAGTTCCAGCTTTAGCATCAGTCCTTCCAATGAATATTCAGGACTGATTTCCTTTAGGATTGACTGGTTTGATCTCCTTGAAGTCCAAGGGACTCTCAAGAGTCTTCTCCAACACCACAGTTCAAAAGCATCAATTCTTTGGTGCTCAGTTTTCTTTATAGTCCAACTCTCACTTCCATACATGACCGGAAAGACCATAGCTTTGACTAGATGGACCTTTGTCAGCAAAATAATGTCTCAGCTTTTTAATAGGCTGTCTAGGTTGGTCATAGCTTTTCTTCCAAGCAGCGAGCATCTTTTAATTTCATGGCCGCAGTCACCATCTGCAGTGATTTTAGAGCCCAAGAAAATACAGACTCTCACTGTTTCCATTGTTTCCCCATTTGTTTGCCATGAAGTGATGGGACCAGATGCCATGATCTTTGTTTTTTGAATGTTGAGTTTTAAATCAGCTTTTTCACTCTCCTCTTTCACTTTCATCAAGAGGCTCTTTAGTTCCTCTTCGCTTTCTGCTGTAAGGGTGGTGTCATCTGCATATCTGAGGTTATTGATGTTTCTCCTGGCAATCCTGATCCCAGCTTGTGCTTCTTCCAGCCCAGCATTTCGCATGATGTACACTGTATATAAGTTAAATAATCAGGGAGACAATATACAGCCTTGACGCACTCCTTTCCCAATTTGGAACCAGTCTGTTTTTCCATGACTAGTCCTAACTGTTGCTTCTTGACCTGCATACAGATTCCTCAGGAGGCAGGTCAGGTGATCTGGTATTCCCATCTCTTGAAGAATTTTCCAGTTTGTTGTGATCTACACAATCAAAGGCTTTGGCATAATCAATAAAGCAGAAGTAGATGTTTTTCTGGAACTCTCTTGCTTTTTCTATGATCCAACAGATGTTGGCAATTTGGTCTCTGGTTCCTCTGCCTTTTCTAAATCCAGCTTGAACATCTGGAATTTCACAGTTCATGCACTGTTGAAGCCTGGCTTGGAGAATTTTGAGCATTACTTTGCTAGCGTGTAGGATGAGTGCAATTGCGCAGTGGTTTGAACATTCTTTGGCATTGCCCTTCTTTAGGATTGGAATGAAAACTGACCTTTTCCAGTCCTGTGGGCACTGCTACATTTTCCAAAATTGCTGGCACATTGAGTGCAGCACTTTGGCAGCAGCATCTTTTAG
This sequence comes from Bison bison bison, assembly GCF_000754665.1. NCBI lineage: Eukaryota > Metazoa > Chordata > Mammalia > Artiodactyla > Bovidae > Bison > Bison bison. The sequence goes on along the minus strand of NW_011494826.1, from coordinate 6,260,330 downwards.
GATTTGAAATAGCTCAAATGGAATTCCATCACCTCCACTAAATTTGTTCATAGTGATGCTTTCTAAGGCCTATTTGACTTCACATTCCAGGATGTCTGGCTCTAGATGAGTGATCACACCATTGTGGTTATCTGGGTCATGAAGATTTGTATTTGTGTATTCCTGCCACATCTTAATATCTTCTGTTTCTGTTAGCTCCATACCATTTCTGTCCTTTATTGAGCCCATCTTTGCATGAAATGTTCCCTTGATATCTCTAATTTTCTCAAAGAGATCTCTCGTCTTTCCCATTCTATTGTTTTCCTCTATTTCTTTGCATTGATCACTGAGGAAGGCGTTCTTATCTCTTCTTGCTATTCTTTGGAACTCTGCATTGAAATAGGTATATCTTTCCTTTTCTCCTTTGCCTTTAGCTTCTCTTCTTTTCTCGGCTATATGTTTAAATATTCCTTTTTTTTTTTTTTTTTGCTTCTAGAAACTTCTGTTTGTAAGTCTTCCTGTTTATCTCCCCAAAGTATATCTTAAAAGCATATCACATTTCTACTCAAAAACTGTCCAGAGAACCTCATGCCCTGGATGCATGGATTCCAAACTCCTCACTGGACATTCAAGACATTTCTTACCCAGACCCAAACCTTCACTCCTGCTTTGAGCTAACTGATCTTCTGCATCAGACATCACACAGTGAAAGACTATGAACTAGGCATACATCCACAATGTTTGAATTTGTAGTCTACATTTGAAAGCCAACATATTTATTCTCCAGTGGGGGAAAAAAAACCAGAGCTCCCTGAAGATGTGGTTGATTCCAGACCTGGAGCAAAAAAAATACAAGATGGGCCTGGAAGATTATATAGTATCAGAAAATAAGGACGTGCTCACAAAAAGATGGGAGCAAGTCAAAAAGATATAGGAATTAATGTTGACAAGATCCCAGTGGCCAAATCTAGGCAGTTTGAGCAACAAAACGATAATGATAGCATTGATTATACTTTATACCATGAAATAAAATCATATACATTAGTCCATACTAATAGAAATGAAATAATTAAGTAAATAATTAAATGGGGGAATAGGGAGCACTTTTCCTGACAGAATTCTAACCAGTAAAAGTAGAATGAATGAGGGAAACACAAAATCACCACTAGTGACTACATCACTGTAATCATTGCTATAGGCAAGATCCACTGGTGGATGTTAAAATCAGTGGACAAAGGTTTGAGAAGGTATGAGGCATTTATAGAGCCCCCAGAATATCTCCCAAATATTTATCACTGACAATGGAAAAGATGGTTATTTTTCAATGGAAAAACACGGCAGATATTGCCTTTACCAAATGATCAAAGTGGACATCATCAGTACTAAGACATATTGACATCACGTACCCTTGATATGATGCACTGAAAAAAGACACAGTGTTGCTTCTGTAGCATTTTGCCAAAAATTCATCATCTCACCTTAACCATGAGAAAAGATCAAACACATTGACAGAAACTTTATGAAATAACTGAACAGTAATCATTCAAAGTGTCAAGATCATGAAAGATAAGCAAAGATTGAAGAACTGTCCCAGATTAGAGGAGACCAAAGAAACACAACTACTGGAAATCAG
>NW_011494826.1:6256935-6258618 GCF_000754665.1 Bison bison bison | reverse complement strand
TTTTAAATGAAAAGTTAAAGAAATACTTCACACCTCTGAATTTCCATACTATCTGGGAAAATTGAAAAGTCCAATAGCCACCTTCCTTTAAATAGGGTGTATTTTCCAGTTTGCCACAGTCCTTTCTCCTCTGCATGTGGCCATGTTTTATTTATTTCTTATGCTATAAACCTGATTCCAATAAATATTTGAACTTGGGATTTTTCACTTAATGAAACTCCTGAGCGCCAGGCCCAATAGTCTACCTGCTGTTCTCTAAACAAGCTTTGTCTTCAGCTTTTCTCTACCTGTACTTCTGCTCAAGCTGTTCCTTCTGTTGAGAATGATTTCCCACCTCTATCCCTAATCCTACTTATTTCATTTAGTCTTTCTAACATGCAGACTACCTCCTCTATGAAGCTTCCATCCATTAGTTGAGTACAACTGTCTCTCCTTTTAACAAATAGAATTTGGTATTCCTTGGAAAATAGCACCCTGCATCAATTGCTTAATAAACTGTAGTTATGTGTCAGGCACGTTTTCCTAAGTGCTGGGGACACCCAGATGAGCAATATGTCATCTTTTCTCATCAACGATCTTTTAGACCTAGAAAGCCACCAATTAGAATTTATGCAAGAAGTGTTGTGAGAGAGCTACAAATATCCATAGTCTCAGAGAAGGGGCCTTTTTGAGAGGTGAGGCAATTCAGTTGAGTCTTGAAGGAAAATGAGGAATTGGGTAGAGTGATGAAGACAAGAGTAGGGAAGAGCCTCCAGATGAGGGAAAAACTTGATCAACAGCCTGAACACCTGAAAGGGCAACTATCAGCAGCTTAGGTGCATGTGTTTGGCAGGTAAAGTTGGGCACATGGCCTTGTGCAGCAGCCAGGTAGCCAGGTCTATATGTACTTGATCCCTCTCACTCAATTAGTAACTCCTTGAGGATAGAGGAACTTAGGGGCCAGAAGGAAAAAACATTAAACTTGACCATGTAGAACATTCAGACACTACGATCACCAACCAACCAGCACAGATGCTGGGCCAATGGGAATAGACACTGACTACAAAAACCTGTAAGTGCAAGCCAGGGTGTGCTAGCTGATCTGCTATGGTTGTGAGGAACAGTGACCTAATTTTTGTAAACTGCCAGGCATAGTACTTGGGATAAGCAATTAATAAGGATTAGTGATGAACTAAGATTGCCGGGAGAAATATCAATCACCTCAGATATGCAGATGACACCACCCTTCTGGCAGAGAGTGAAGAGGAACTCAAAAGCCTCTTGATGAAAGTGAAAGAGGAGAGCGAAAAAGTTGACTTAAAGCCCAACATTCAGAAGACGAAGATCATGGCATCTGGTCCCATCACTTCACGGCAAATTGATGGGGAAACAGTTGAAACAGTGTCAGACTTTATTTTTCTGGGCTCCAAAATCACTGCAGATGGTGACTGCAGCCATGAAATTAAAAGATGCTTACTCCTTGGAAGGAAAGTTATGACTAACCTAGATAGCATATTCAAAAGCAGAGACATTACTTGCCAACAAAGGTCCGTCTAGTCAAGACTATGGTTTTTCCTGTGGTCATGTATGGATGTGAGAGTTGGACTGTGAAGAAAGCTGAGCCCCAAAGAATTGATGCTTTTGAACTGTGGTGTTGGAAAAGACTCTTGAGAGTCCCTTGGACTGCAAGGAGATCCAACCAGT
>NW_011494826.1:6242154-6256835 GCF_000754665.1 Bison bison bison | reverse complement strand
CTGAGCCCCAAAGAATTGATGCTTTTGAACTGTGGTGTTGGAAAAGACTCTTGAGAGTCCCTTGGACTGCAAGGAGATCCAACCAGTCCATTCTAAAGGAGATCAGCCCTGGGTGTTCTTTGGAAGGAATGATGCTAAAGCTGAAACTCCAGTACTTTGGCCACCTCATGCGAAGAGTTAACTCATTGGAAAGGACTCTGATGCTGGGAGGGATTGGGGGCAAGAGGAGAAGGGGACGATAGAGGATGAGATGGCTGGATGGCATCACCGACTTGATGGACATGAGTCTGAGTGAACTCCAGGAGTTGGTGATGGACAGGGAGGCCTGGCGTGCTGCGATTCATGGGGTTGCAAAGAGTCAGACACGACTAAGTGACTGAACTGAACTGAACTGAAGAGTTAGTTACTAGAACCATGTCTCGGGCACTGGTATGTTTTCTATCTCATTTAATTCCTTTAACAACTCTGTGAGACAGATATTATTCTTTCTACATTTAACAATGGAAGAAAATAAAATTGAGCAAGGTTAAGAAACTCATCCAAGATCACAAAGCTAAGAAGAATCAAAGCTGAGATCTGAAATCCCAAGTATTCAGTTCAGTTTGGTTTAGACTTCAGTACCAGCTACATAATTTGCAGAGCCAAGTACAAAATTGTGGTCCCTTCATCAAAAATTATTAGGAGTTTCAAGGCAGTGTCAGAAGAACATTAACCAAGTGCAGGGCCCTTCCAAGTGTGGGGTCCTTCTAAATGTGAGGTCCTTCTAAGCACAGAGACCTGTGTGATGGCACAAGCTGCATTTCTGAGAAGCTGGTCCTGACTGTGTTGTTGCCAAAATACCAGAGTGTTCTGGAAAGTGAACTGGCATGAAGGAAAGCCTGAGCATAAGCCTTAAGAATGAAAAGAGTGAATATGGGACAAATCTCTACCCTCTTGATGCTTCATAAATGCCATTGTAATGTGTTAACAACAGCTTCTAATGAGTACAGAGGTCATTAGTAAAATAAAGAATTTAAGAAGCAGAGAAAAGAAAAGCCACCCTGGATCTGCTGGAATATGGAATGCCAGTGGACTTTACACCACAATACGAGTTTATTGAACTGTTCTAGTTTGTCTGTGTTCAAGGGAATCTCATCATGGTCTGGGTTAAAGACCACTAAAGACCTTTATATATCACACTTACTTCAGTTTGAACCCAGCCACTTCTTGATTTTGTGAGATTTAACATGGACACATGTATCCCAATTACAGACCATGTTAACCTAATACTTTGGAAAAACCTTCTCAGCAAGGAAAGTTAATTTTAACTTTGCTCAAGTAAGAAGAGAGAGAAAATACGTAGGGAAGAGGATATCTGTTTCTGACTTCCTTTGTATATTGGTTATTAACGCATGTGTATAGAATCTAGAATGATGGTACTGATGACCCTATTTGCAGGGGAGCAATGGAGATACTGACATAGAGAACAGACTTGTGGCCACAGTAAGGGAAGTAAAGGGTGAGACGAATTGAGAAAATAGCATGGAAATGTGTGCATTACTATACGTAAAATAGATAGCAAGTGGGAATTTGCTGTGTGACACAGGGAGCTCAACCTGGTGTTCTCTGACAACTTAGAGGGGTGGGACGGGGTGGGAGATGGGGGGTGCCTCAGGAGGGAGGGACATACGTATACCTGTGGCCGATTCATGTTGATGGATGGCAGAGGCCCACACAATGTTGTAGAGCAATTATCCTCCAATTAAAAACAAAAAAGGATATTTGTTGAGTCACAAGCTTGTCCCTCTCTTTGGTTTGCCTTCTCTTTGCTCTTTCCCTGAATAGTCATAAGACATTTGATTTAGGTCATACCTGAATGGTCTAGTGGTTTTCTCCACTTTCTTCAATTTCAGTCTGAATTTGGCAATAAGGAGTTCATGATCTGAGCCACACTCAGCTCCAGGTCTTGTTTTTGCTGACTGTATAGAGCTTCTCCATCTTTGGCTGCAAAGAATACAATCAATCTGATTTCAGTGTCAACCGTCTGGTGATGTTCCTATGTAGAGTCTTCTCTTGTGTTATTGGAAGAGGGTGTTTGCTATGACCAGTGCGTTCTCTTGGCAGAACTCTATTAGCCTTTGCCCTGCTTCATTCTGTACTCCAAGGCCAAATTTGCCTGTTACTCCAGATGTTTCTTGACTTCCTATCCCCTATAATTGGAAAAGACCCTGATGCTGGGAAAGATTGAGGGCAGGAGGAGAAGGGGATGACAGAGGATGAGATGGTTGGATGGCATCACCGACTCAATGGACATGGCTTTGGGTGGAGTCTGGGAGTTGGTGATGGACAGGGAGGCCTGCTGTGCTGTGGTTCATGGGGTCACAAAGAGTCGGACACAACTGAGCAACTGAACTGAACTGAACTGCTCTTTCCCGTTTGCTAAAGAAAGCCTCCCCCATGTTGTAGAGAGGCCTGCCTAAGGAGAAAAGGCTTTTCTCTCAACTCCTGCCACTTTCAGATACCCAGATGCTAAACCCATTTCCTCTGTATTAGCATTTATCTGAAGATGCTCCAACACTTCAAAAATAACATCATCATATACCAAATGGGAAAGCTGAGGAAGCTTGGTGATACCCACTAGGCCACCCTGTACTGTGGTTTTTAAGCACAATTTCATGTCTTTTTAGGCTAAATTTTCATCAATTCTATGATGAGATGACTCAAGAGATCAACAAGCTTTTATTTGACACCTATTAAATTTCCTTTTGAGCTTCCCTTGTGGCTCAGCTGGTAAAGAATCTGCCTGCAATGCAGGAGACCTGGGTTCAGGAGGAGACCTGCCTCCTGAGAAATCTGTGAGTGAAACTGAAAATCACTCTATTGTGTCCAACTCTTTGCAACCCCATGGACTATACAGTGCATGAAATTCTCCAGGCCAGAATACTGGAGTGGGTATCCTATCCCTTCTCCAGTGGAAGCCTATCCCTTCTCCAGTGGATCTTTCTGACCCAGGAATTGAACCAGGGTCTCCTGCATTGCAGGCAGATTCTTGACATACTGAGCTATCAGGGAAGCCCTGAGAAATATGAATGCGGGTCAAGAAGCAACAGTTAGAACCAGACACGGAACAACAGACTGGTTCCAATTTGGGAAAGGAGTATATCAAGGCTGTATATTGTCATCCTGCTTGTTTAGCTTATATGCAGAGTACATCATGCAAAATGTTGGGCTGGATGAAGCACAAGCTGAAATCAGGATTGCTGGGGAAAATATCAAAAACCTCACATATGCAGAAAGTGGCACCACCCTTATGGCAGAAAGTGAAGAGGAACTAAAGAGCCTCTTGATGAAAATGAAAGAGGAGAGTGAAAAAGCTGACTTAAAATTCAACATTCAAAAAACAAAGATCATGACATCTGGTCCATCACTTCATGGCAAATAAATGGGGAAACAATGGAAACAGTGAGAGACTGTATTTTCTTGGGCTCCAAAATCACTGAAGATGGTGACTGCAGCCATGAAATTAAAAGATGCTTGCTGCTTGGAAGAAAAGCTATGACCAACCTAGACAGACTATTAAAAAGCAGAGACGTTACTTTGCTGACAAAGGTCCATCTAGTCAAAGCTATGGTCTTTTCAGTAGTCATGTATGGATGTGAGAGTTGGACTATAAAGAAAGCTGAGCACCAAAGAATTGATGCTTTTGAACTGTGGTGTTGGAGAAGACTCTTGAGAGTCCCTTGGACTTCAAGGAGATCCAACCAGTCAATCCAAAAGGAAATTAGTCTTGAATATTCATTGGAAGGACTGATGCTGAAGCTGAAACTCCAATACTTTGGCCACCTGATGCAAAGAACTGACTCATTGGAACAGACCCTGATGCTGGGAATGATTGAAGGCAAGAGGAGAAGGGGACAACAGAGGATGAGATGGTTGGATGGCATCACTGACTCAATGGACATAAGTTTGAGCAAGTTCTGGAAGTTAGTGATGGACAGGGAAGCCTGGCGTGCTGCAGTCCATGGGGTCCCAGAGAGATGGATACAACTCAGCAACTGAACTGAACTGAAATTTCCTTTTATGAGGGTATCAATGATTACAGAAGGACCCACCACTGGAAATAAGAGATTTTGGATCTTCCTATAATGAGAACCCTCAGGCCCTAGGGATAATGTGATGGTGAAGGCCCTTGTCTTTTTTGGTTAAGCTGGAGGTCCTCCCAACCCCTATGGAATATTAAAGAACTCACTTTCTGGTGGAAGATCATTGATGGTGTGGGGTGTGGGATGGCGAGAAATGGAGAATTTGACATCAGTTACCTGTGGGCATGTGGTTGAAACCCTTAGAAACTTGGAGTAATTTTACATAGGCAGGAAGTTAGTAATAGGCTAAAGGAGATGTCATACTAGATTTGGTCATATCTTTTTCATTTTGAATAAAAAGAAATCTATCTCAGAAAATTAAACTCAGTGCTAAGTGAGTTGCCATGGAGTGGATTAGGACCTTCTGGGAAATGGCCAGATTTGCTAACAATGTGGCATAGTCCCCCAGCCCTGCAAAAGGATATACTGGAGAAGTTCTGCCTGGTTCTGCACACATGAAGGCTATCAGAGAGCATAACATGGCTAGGATGGAACATGTGGCAGAGTGTGATAACTGTCCACAGATACCCATCTTGTCTTTTTCCTTTAGTCGTAGAACTAGGAATATGGTAGTCTAGTTAGAGACATTTCCCATGCTCACCTTTTTTCCCCTTTATCCTTTAAAGGAGCTTTTTTTTCTTTTCTTAATTAACAACTTTACTAAATATAATTAACATACCATACAAGTCACTCATTTATAATATATAATTCAGAGCACTTAGATATCCATAAATTATACAACCAATAATATAATCACTTTTAAAACATTTTCATCACTTGAAAAAGAAATCCTGTACCATTAGCAGGCACTTCCCAGTTTCCTCCATACTTACCCCACCTCTAGCCTCTGGCAACCACAAGTTTACATTCTTTCTCTACAGATTTGGGCTTCCTTGATAGCTCAGTTTGTACAGAATCTGCCTGCAACACAGGAGACCACGGATTGATTCCTGGGTTGGGAAGATCCGCTGGAAAAGGGATAGGCCACCCACCCCGGTAACCTTGGGCTTCCCTTGTGGCTCACCGGGTAAAGAATCTGCCTTCAGTGCGGGAGACCTGGGTTGGATCCCTCGGTTGGGAAATCCCCTAGAGAAGGGAAAGTCTACCCACTCCAGTAGTCTGGCCTGGAGAATTCCATGGACTGTATAGTCCATGGGGTCCTAAAGAGTTGGACACGACTGAGCGATGTGCACTTTCATTGCACTTTCTATATAGATTTGCTGATTCTGGTCATTCCATATAAATGGAATCATATAATATGTGGTCTTTTGTGACTGACTTCTTTCACTTGGGTTTATGTTTTCAAAGTTCATCCATGTTATGGCATCCATGTTCATCTTTTTCTAAGGCTGAATTATATTCTACTATATGGCTATGCTGCTGCTGCTGCTAAGTCACTTCAGTCGTGTCCGACTCTGTGTGACCCCATAGACAGCAGCCCACCAGGCTCCCCCGTCCCTGGGATTCTCCAGGCAAGAACACTGGAGTGGGCTGCCACTTCCTCCTCCAATGCGTGAAAGTGAAATCGCTCAGTCGTGTCCGACTCCTAGCGACCCCATGGACTGCAGCCCACCAGGCTCCTCCGTCCATGGGATTTTCTAGGCAAGAGTACTGGACTGGGGTGCCATTGCCTTCTCCGACTGTATGGCTATACCACATTTAAAAATGTATCCATTCATTTAGCTGATGGACACTTGAGGTGTTTCTCATTTGGGGCTACTATGAATAATGCTGCTATAAAAATTTATAAAATTTTACATGAATACATATTTTGATTTCTCTTGGGCATGTATATATATATCTAGGAGTAGATTGCAGGGTCATAAAGTAACTCAAGGTTTAATCATTTGAGAAACTACCTATTTGTTTTCCAGAGTGTCTACAGCTATTTTATATTTCCAATTTATCCACATCCTTAACAACATTTTCTATCTTTTTTTATTATACACATCCTAGTGGATATGAAGGTCTTCTCACAGCTTTCTGGCTTCCATAGTTTCTAATAATTAGTTGTTAATCTTAGATAATTAGCTGTTAACCTTATTCTGGGTCCCTTGTATGAGTCATTTTTCTCTTGCTGCTTTCAAATCCTCTCTCTGTCTTTAACCTTTGACAGGTTGATGTATCTGTTTGTGAATCTCTCTGTGCTTACTCTTCTTGAAGATCATTTAGTTTCTTGGATGTATTGATCAATATTTTTCAACAAATTTGAGAAATTTTAAGCCATTATTTCTTTAAATATTTTTTTCTGTTTCTCTTCTTGTCTCCTTCTGGGACTTTGATTATGCAAGTGTTGGTAGACTTGGTGCCTACCCACAGGTATCTTAGACTGTTCATTTTTCTTAATTTTTTTCTTTTCTTCCTCAAAGTGGATAATCTCAATCAACTGACCTATCTTCAAGTTCACAGATTCTCCTGACAGTTTGTCTTTTGAGCTCTTTTAGTGAATTTTTCATTTCAAGTAATATACTTTGCAACTCCAGAATTTCTGTTGGACTCTTGTTTTATAATTTCTACCTCTTTATTGATATTCTCTCTTTGCTGAGATGTTATTTTCACACTTTCCTTTAAGTCTTTGGAAATCAATTTTCTAAGATCCTTGAATATAGGTGTAACAGCTGATTCAAAGTTTTGATACAATAAGTCTAATATCCTATTAGGGACAAGAACAATTACAGACAACTTATTATTTTTATGTATGGCCCATCTTTTCCTGCTTCTCTGCACACCATGCAGTTTTTTTGTTAAAAACTGGACATCTTAATATAGCATGGCAACTCTGGAAGTCAGATTCCCGTTCCTAGTCTCCGCCTCCACAGCCATCCTCTCCAGAGTTTGTTGTTGGTGGTCGTTTTGTTGTTGTTGCTGCTGCTGCTGCTGCTGCTGCTACTCTTTGCTTGTTGAGTAATTTTCCTGGACTAATCTGTTGTGTATAGCCAATGATGTCTCTGCCCAGTTAGCTTGTGTGTGTGTGTGTGTTAAGTTGCTCAGTTGTGTCCAACTGTTTGTGACCCCAAGGACTCTAGCCCACCAGGTTCCTCTGTCCATGGAATTCTCCAGGCAAGAATACTGGAGAGGGTTGCCATTCCCTTCCCCAGGGGAGATTATCGACCCAGGGACAAACCTGGGTCTCCTGCATTATAGGTAGATTCTTTACCATCTGAGCCACCAGGGAAGCCCATGCCCAGTTAGCTTAATGATCAACTAATGATTAGACAAGAGATTTTCTTAAATGGCTTGAAAAATAAAGCTCTCGACTTTGCTCATGTGTGTGTTGGGGCACACAGTCAGTGCCCTAGCAGTTTAAAACTCTGCCTTAGCCTTCATTACCTGCTTATGCAGAACCTGAAGATTAGCCAGAGCTGACATTAGAACCTTCTCATGTCTTTCTTGGGTGTGTGCACACCCCTGCACATACATGTCGGCTCCTAGGAATATGTTGAAGCTTTCTAAGCTCATTATGAGCATCTCATCCCCCAGTTTAAAATTTTGGGGGTCAGTTTTCACCAACTTGCATTCCTACCTAAAGCAGCTGGATATTAAACAATTGCTGCTAATTATTTCCAACAAATACCTTGGGGACAGGGCTATTTGCACTGAGCAAGCTCTGGGTCAGGTCAAATAAATAAAAGCCCTGAGAATAAGGCTTTTCCAGAGAACTACCAAACAGGTTGGATAGTAACAATTCTCTGGGGATGGAGCTTTTGGGGAAGCTCCAAATCCATTCTTCCCCCTCTAGTAGCTATTAGGCTGCTTGTTTTTCACAGCTGTGATGGTTTTAAGACAACTCATTTTCAATGCTGCTGAGGAACTGGGAGAATGGGAGAAGGGCAAGCTAAAACACCAAAACTCATTGTTCTTTCCAAGATTCAGCTGTTTTTCTTGAATAAATACTCCTCAAATTTTCATGTAACTCTGGTTAATTTCCAAGTTTCTGAAAAAGTTGATTTTGATAATCCTTACCAGTATTTTCATTGCTTTTATGGAAGAGTCTATTTTTGGAGGTCCTTCCTCTACCAATCCAGAAATGTTCCCCTAGAATCTGCACATTTACAAGATCTCCAGGTATTTGTAGGCACATAGAAGTTTGAGAAACTCTGGTTTATAGGACATCATTGGTCCCTAAACTTTCCAGATACCCTCATTTGAAGTTATCAGGTGGCTGTGGAACTTGCCAGCTGGTTTGTATCTTAATCATATGTTGATAATACCTAATATGAAAAGTTTGTACTGCCAGATCCTATGATGATAAGAAACTCAGGCTCTTTCTAACTTAGTGCTTACATCTGGAAATGTTTGTATGAGCTTTGATGCTCATGTCTGCTTGCCCTTCATTAATCAGTATAAAAGTTTTCACTTGCTATAATATTTTGGCGTCTTCTTTGGAAATGTGAGTTCTGGCTGTCCTAACTGAATTCAAAATACCGAATCTGTTGACCTGAGGGCAGTCAAGATGAACAAAAGAGTATCTCTCTTGGCTTTTGTTTTCTGAAAAAACTGTAGTGTTTCTAGCAGAAGAGCAAGAAGGGAAGGGAGTTTACTTCCTTGGGGTCCCATTGTCCTCTGGCTGATTTGGGGTTATAACGCGAGTAAAGGTTGTGTTCTGAAAAGAAACATGGCTTGATTTTCCTCTCCTTCATCTGGGGTTCACCCCCTCACCATTTCTAATCATCTTATTTCTTATCTTTTCTTTCTTTGTCCTTCTTTCTTCCTACACCCTCCCCATTTGTCTTCTTCAGCAAGAACTCATTCATTAGCCAGCTTTCTGTGTTTCAGGGAAATTTTGGACATAAATGTAGTTTTCTTTCTTGATTGTGTTGCTCTGTGTTCTTTCTGGCTCTTCCCCCTTTTCCCAACCTGAGCCATCTCCCTTTAGCCTCATTTTATCCCAACATCCCTAAATCAAACATTATTATATGTAAAATACAGCTGCCCTTTTTGGACGTGGATGCACAACTCATCAAAGTAATTGCTTGTGTCCATTTTTAATACCCTAAAACCTGGCGATTTTGCCATTAGGGAGAAGCAACTTTTTTCATCAGGTATGAAGGAGAAATTATGCTTCAAATAAGAAAAATGCTTCACCACCTTAATGGTTAATTCTGCTAAAGACCTCAATAGAAACAAAATTAAATGTAAATCATTACCTGCATGAGGAGGAAAGGGAGCGAAAATCAAGCTGTCCTGGACAAGGATGCTGGGGGATCTTGCTGGAACTGAAACACACTGGCTCGGATTTAATGTTATCGATTAAGCACAGCTCAGTGCTTTCAGCTGGTAAGAATCAAAGTGTGAGGCTAAACACTAAATTAGCTGTGTGCTGTACCTCACAGCAGAGCCAAAGCGAGGCAGCATTTTTTATCCCTGCACCTCCCGTTGCCTGCCAAAAGGAATTCAAAGCAAGGGAAAATATGCCTCCTGTTGTTTGGGGGAGGTACAAGATACATTTAAAAATTGATTTATGCTTTAATCGCTCTTGAAGCTTCATTATTCCAAGTATTCATCCGAAAGGCTGTCTGATCCAGCAGACTTATTTGTTAATGCACCAACGGTAGCAACAGATGTGCTGTTTTTCATCTCCGACCTGATCCACTAGCTGATTCATCTGCTTCCGTTTTCATTTTCCTGTCATTGATTTATTAATGATGTCTTACTTATCTGTGGTTCTTTGATGGGGTGGGCTTTCTCCGGCATGGTCTCAATAGAGATGTTCTGTACCTTCCCCAAACATCAAAAACCCAGCCCCCCTTTCTGGCGTTCTTTATCACCGCTCCAGAGATTAGACACTTTAATCATTTAGTAACTGAAATAACCTCTGTGGCTTGCAGAGTTTATAGCCAATTTGTCTTCAGTGCACAGAATTCAACTGCTTTTCCTTGCTAAGGAATGGGCCGTGCTTGTTAAACTGCTTCTTTGGATGTGGGGGAGAGGGAAGGGAGGGGCAGTCGGTGTGCTGTGCAGACACAATGCAAATAGAGGATGACTCTGGGGAGCTCAAGACCGCAAGGCATGGCTCAGCATGGCCCTGGGAACACAGGTGTATGTTCCATGAGGCTGTTAACCTTCTGAGTTGCTTAGACAACTTTAAGCTTGTGGCTTTTAGCTTCAAGCAGCAAAGAAAAGAAAATACAAAACAGGATTGAAATTCTATTAATAGAACCAGTGGCAGAACCATCAATGGAGTTGTCTACTCCAAATGCCAAATGGACTTCTTTTATTGTCTATGTTAAAAAGAAAGAAAGATCTTGGTTTGTTTTGAAACTTTGGACTCCTGGAAAACCTAAGTCCTGTGTAATTAATTGACAAAGGCGTATTTCACCACTAAGGTTCACCTGAGGATCTGAAAGTCACTACTTACGCTGTAGTTATGGTTTCTAAAACTTTGTATTTGTTAGTAGGTAGGCTGGTGTGGTGGATGTCATGATTCTCACTCAGATCTCCTTGGAGGACTCAAACACTTGTTCCCCTCTCTATTGTCCATGCCAGAGACTGACTGCTCTCAGCTAAGTCCTTTGCTGAGACTTGCTCTGGGCTGAAGACTTTGCTCAAGGTCACCTTGCTTCCTTCCCAGGGACAGCCCCTACTGGGTGACTGTTTGATGCAGGGCCTAAAGGCCTGGGCTTTCATCCCAGTTTGGAACCACCCTGCAGGGCCACCCCAGGCCTGGAGCTCCCCATGGGGTCAGCTGAGGTATTTGCTGTGACCCCATCTCTGTGCATCTTCTCCCTCTGTGCAATTCTGTTTCCTTTCTTCCCCCAGACAAAGGCTGATCCTGAGAGCTCTTCCACATTTTTATTTCCATGGGAAAATCTCTGTCTTGGACTTGGCTTCCCTGGGAACCAGACCTGTAACAGTTGGTACTTAGAGTGAAAAATCATGAACTCAAGTGTGAAAGCCAGAGGGCCTCTGGGACAGCTTATAAAGAAACTCTTCTGCAGTTGGAGAGCAGAAAAGCTAAGGAACAGACTCAGGGCTTAGGTATAAAAGGAACAGAGTTCCAGAGAAGGTTGTGTTCTTGGCCCCAACAGGTTGGCTGTGCTAATGCCTTGAGATACATAATAGGTATATCTAGAAAATGTGGATTCCCAGATTCTTCTGAACCCTCTGGGTTCACAGATGTGGCCCATTCCTCCCTGTTAAAGGCTAGTTGCACCTCCCCTACCTGAAGAGGTTGCAGAGCTCTCCTGCTGTGCAAGACAACACACTCCTTCTCCCCAAACACCACTCACAGCTCTCCTCCTAACCAACAGACCATTGATGAGTGTTGAGTCCCACCATAATTGGGTTGGGGAAATGCTGGATCTGCTAATAAAGTAAAGGGCTACACTCTGGGGGAGCTGAATGACCTAGCTAACATGGACTGGAACAGAGTTAGGATAGGACTGGCTCTGAGATGCTGCATCAATGGGGGCAGAAAATGAACTTGGATAACTGAGAGGTTATGGGAATACTAACAGTGGGTACAGAATGTAATACCTTGACAAGGACTCCAGAGAAATCATCTAACGTACTCCTAGGGTGGCCCTTGGAACTTGGAGAAATTGATGGCTCACACTCTATGAAAAAAATACCAAAAGTGCCATGGAAGGTGGCAGAAGGCAAGACCGTAAGACTCAGAGAAGCAGACACGTGGAGTGGATATACTAGGTAAGGCCAGAAAGTTCTTGGAATATGCTGCCTATAGAGCTTGGGTATTCACACTGGGCAAAAAGGAAGACTCCAACATTTCAGACACTGTTTGGACACAGGGTCTGAGCTGATCTGGATGTCCTAGGGAATGGAGGTGTCTTCTAGGCCCCCTGTTTGAGAGCAGACCTGGAGTCTGGGTGATAAATGATGTTCTGGTTAGGTCTAATTCTCAGTGAGTCCATTGGGTGCACAGACCCAGCAGGTGGTCTCTTCCCCAGATCTGGAATATGTAATTGGAAGAGAAATAATCAGTAGTTGGCAGAACATTAAAGGTCAGCTTCTTAGCTGTGGGGTAAGAGCAATCATTGGGAAGAAGACCAAATAGAAACTGTCCCCTTTACCCACCGGCCAAGATAGTAAATACAAAACAGCTTCACAACCAAGGAGGAATGATAAAGATTAGTGCCATGCTTAAAGGCCTAAAGGGCACAGGGACAGAGGGTGTCCCCATCATATTCCCATTAATCAACCAGTCTGTCCCCTACAAAAGCCAGACAGATCTTGAAGAAATGAGAGTGAATTGCTGCAAACTAACAAAACAATAGCCCCAGTTTCAGATATTGCGCCACACATAGCATCCTAGCTACAACAAATTAACATGGCCTTGTAACTGGCCTGTAGCTATTGTTATGAACACATGTTTTTAAAATTCTGATCAGAAAGGAAGATCAGAAATAGTTCAGTCATTTTGGACTGACCAGAAAATGCTGGGTCTTTCCCCAGAGCCATGTGAACTCTTCCATTCTCTGCCATAAAAAAGGTGGGAGTAGTGTATTTGGAGGGCTTGCCTGGTGGTTCAGTGGTAAAGAATCTGCCTGCCAATGCAGGAGATGGGGATTTGATCCCTGGATTGGAAAGATCCCCAAATAAAATGGCAACCCACTCCAGAATTCTTGTCTGGGAAATCCCATGGATAGAGGCACTTGGCAGGCTATAGTCCATGGGGTTGCAAAAGAGTCAGACACAACTGACTCAGTGACTAAACAACAATAACAGCAACAGTACATTTGGAAATGGGTACAAAGAGGATGAGAAGGCATGAGTCAGCTCATAAAGAAGTAGTAGCCCAAGTCCCTGCATCATCCACTCATATACGGGAGCTTCTTCCCAAGTTCCATGGCCACCTGACCATGGAGGGTAAAAGTCAAGCTTGCTTCATGGACTCATCAGCTCAATATGTAGGCTTAAAATAGAAATCCTCACAAGGGGCAGAGCTTTGCAAGATTCATCTGCTTATCCACTTTGGGAAGAAAGAAAAGTGATTTGAGGTTAGAATACGTGAAGACTCAGACAGTGGTGAATGCTTGACTGGTCAGGGGCTCAAAAGGAGAAAAATAAAGAAGACTGAGGACAAGGGCATCCGAGGAAAAGGGGTCAGCTGGGGGAGAGGGTACTCAGTGAGGACGGGGAGCCATTCTCCAGGAAGCTGTGTATACCTCGAGTCTACAACCATTAAAATGACAATGCGGAAGTACCAGAGTCTGGCCTGCTCACCTCATTTCAGGGCAATTCTGCAGGACCATCCAGCCCCAAAGTCACAGTGGTATTAGCTGAGGCTTTTTTGATGACTGCACTGCCAAACTCCTTCCACTTCCCAATCCTGTCCCCTTTACTCCACCATGGAAAGCACTTCCCAGTAAATGACCTGCATTCAGTCTCCATTTCAAATCCTGTTTCCTGGAGACCCCACCTGAGACAATTGCCAGATGCGTTTTCATAACTGGCATTTTCATTTACAAAGCTCCATACCACTTTTAGTCTGACAAGCAGGCTAATGTAAGCTAAGCCAGTAGGGAACCTGAAGAAAAGAAAGGAACTATTATTCAGCCTGTCACCTAATAATTCAGAGGCCAAGTCTTGTGTGAGGCACGGGACCCGTCTAGACTTGAAGTTCACGATCAGCGTTTACCCAAGGGTGCCCCAAGGGTTGCCTGCAGTCTGACAAGAGGATCATCAAGCCTTCTCTGCACCCACTTTCCCCTTTCTCCTGCCCCACCCCCTATCCCTTGCATGTCAGATTTGTATTAAAGGTGATGAGAAGAAAGAGAAAGAGAACTGAATAAACAGGCAGCAATCCAAGGTTAACAAGAAGACTGCTAATCAGCCATATCAGCTATGAAATCTATTCAGGCTTCGTTCAAATGTTCTTCTGCTCTCCTTCCATGAGGCCACACAGTATGGGACTTCTGGGGAAATCCTGGTGAAGACTTCCACTCCACTGAAGTGTATGATTAGCCACCCATGTGTTGGGAAGATGTCAGGTCTAAAACCTAAAAGGCCTCACTTGTGAACCAAAACCTTTTCTCTCCACTCTCGTAACACCCAGCATTGACTGCTTCACACTTGACCCCTGCTTCTGCCTCTTTGTCTGCCCAAGCACGTGCTGTTTCCCGGGGAGCTTGGCTGCCTGATGTCCCAGAAGAGTTGGGGTATTTAACAACTTTGGGTTGCTACTGGCCCTTTTTGGGTGCTGGGTTTCCTTTAGGCGTCTTCAGAGAGCCCTGAACAGCACCACTCCATCCTCCCTGTTGTACTTTTTTTAAAACTCCTGTGCTTTGTTTGACTCATTCACTCTGATTCAGTTCAAAGAGTTCACTTCACTCCCTCCTTTCCTTGCTCCCATCCTGTGAGCTCCCATCCCTCTAGAGCTGCCTGACTCTACTTTTGAGCTAAGCAAATGCAGGACTACACCTGGGGATTAAATAAAGCAGTCACTTGTTTTAACTTTTTCCATTTTAATTTCTGGCTCACTTAATTGAATTGTAAAAGGTCCATGTAACAGGAACTCAGGGGCTTTAAGACTGGAGAAGGGATATGACATTCAAATTCCTGCAGCTCCTTATTGAAAAAATGTAATGATCCACTCCGATG
>NW_011494826.1:6233230-6242054 GCF_000754665.1 Bison bison bison | reverse complement strand
GCTTGGCCCAGCTGAGAGGATTTTCAACAGGAAGGTTCAGCCAGAACAATTTCCTAAGCCAATCTGAACAAGCTAAGAAATTTATTCCGAGTCCACACCCATCACACATGAGATTTAGAATTAAGTTCTTAAAAACTTGGTAGTTGCTGCTCAAGGAGTTACAGTTTTCTTAAATAACTCCCTTTGCATGTGTTCCATGTAGCAGGGAGCCTTTGTCCTGCTTCGTGAACTCCTCTTTCCTCCGTAGTCCAGAGCTGCCGTGAACCCAGTCCCTTAGTTCACTCCACGGCCATCTGCTGAATGCTTCCTCCCTGCATAGCTGCATATACTGTTTTTACACCCACCCACCTCCATTCCACCTCAGCTTGAAGCTGTTCTGCTTCCAACCACAGGGACTCCATCACTTATTAGAAGGTGCTGCTATTATCCATGTGCCACAGAATATTCTCTCCATTCAGAGACACTGTCCACCGGTTAGAATATTTGAATAGTAATACAACCCTGCGGGGGGGCAGGGGGGTGAGGTATCAAACTCTCATGTCCCTAACTCATTATGTTTAGGGGACTGGTCCTCTTCCTGAGAAGCACGGCCTATAGCTGGATCATTCCTCTGGTCCTGACCCCTATCAATTCCAACTTATTTTTACTACCCCAACCATTGCAGGGCACCACTGGGGGCCTGGGATTACTTGCAGCTGACCCACATGGACTTGCAAAGAAATTAGAACAGGGATAGAACTTGGAAAACGCGCTCCTGTGCAGTCCAACTCAGGCCTGTATCTTCTTCCTATTCAGTTGTCCACCAGATTGGTCTGTTACCAATTGGTTACCAATTGTTACCAATTGGTCTGTTATGTCAAGAAGCCAATGATAGGCACATTGTTTCCCCACCCCAAGCCTTTTGAAATCAGAGATCATTTCCCAGGAAATACACACCTGACCCCATAAAGGCCACTGAAATGCACCTTGACACATAGTATCTTAGGCTGAACTATTCAAGTAAGAGATATCTTTTTCCTTTTCCTCTTATGAAGGCTATAATTTTGGGGAAGTTTCACACCTTCATCTTCTGCCAATAAAATTCTGGCTCTTAACTGATGTGCTAACCACTTCTGAAGGCTGAATCTCTAATGTATTTCAGAATCTAGGGGGAGGGAAAATAAGAGAGTTTTATCAATACGTTTGTTTATTTCCCAAACTAGTAAGGCACAGGAGTTCTCATGGCAGTGACTTTTGTGAAACCTAAGGATCCATTTCTGTCCATAGTCTAGTTTTCTTTTTTTTTTTTTTCTTTTCAATTAATTTTTTTTTGAAGGATAACTGCTTTACAGAATTTTGTTGTTTTCTGTCAAACCTCGACATGAATCAGCCATCAGTATACATATATCCCCGCCCTTTTCAACCTCCCTCCCATCTTCCTCCCCATTCCACCCCTCAAACAGAGCCCCTGTTTGAGTTTCCTGAGCCACAGAGCAAATTCCCTTTGGCTATCTATTTTACATATGGTAATGTAAGTTTTCATGTTACTCTTTCCATACATCTCACTCTCTCCTTCCCTCTTCCCATGTCCATAAGTCTATTCTCTATGTCTGTTTCTCAACTGCTGCCCTGAAAATAAATTCTTCAGTACCATTTTTCTAGATTCTGTATATGGGCGTTAAAATATGATATTTATCTTTCTTTTTCTAACTGACTTCACTCTGTATAATAGGTTCTAGGTTAATTTACCTCATCAGAACTGACTCAAATGTGTTCCTTTTTATGGCTGAGTAATATTCCATTGTGTATATGTACCACAACTTCATTATCCATTCATCTGTTGATGGACATCTAGGTTGCCTCCATGTTCTAACTATTGTAAATAGTGCTGCAATGAACAATGGGATACAGGTGTCTTTTTCAATTTTGATTTCCTCAGGAGTGGGATTGCCTAGGAGTGGGATTTCTGGGTCATGCTGCTGCTGCTGCTAAGTCACTGCAGTCGTGTCCAACCCCATGCGACCCCATAGATGGCAGCCCACCAGGCTCCCTCGTCCCTGGGATTCTCCAGGCAAGAACACTGGAGTGGGTCATATGATGGTTTTACTCCTAGTTTTTTAAGGGATCTCCATACTGTCTTCCATTCTAAAGGAGATCAGTCCTGGGTGTTCTTTGGAAGGAATGATGCTAAAGCTGAAACTCCAGTACTTTGGCCACCTCATGCGAAGAGTTGACTCATTGGAAAAGACTCTGATACTGGGAGGGATTGGGGGCACGAGGAAAAAGGGACGACAGATGATGAGATGGCTGGATGGCATCACTGACTCGATGGACGTGGGTTTGAGTGAACTCCGGGAGTTGGTGATGGACAGGGAGGCCTGACGTGCTGCAGTTCATGGGGTCGCAAAGAGTCGGACACGACTGAGAGACTGAACTGAACTGAACTGATACTATCTTCCATAGTGGCTATATCAATTTACATTCCCACCAACAGTGCAAGAGTGTTTGTTCCCTTTTCTTCACACCATCTCCAGCATTTATTGTTTGTAGACTTTTTGATGATGGCTGCTCTGACTGGTGTAAGGTGACATCTCATTGTGGTTTTGATTTGTGTTTCCCTAATAATGAACGTTGCTGAGTGTCTTTTCATGTGTTTGTTAGCCATCTGTATGTGTTCTTTGGAGATATGTCTGTTTAGGTCTTTTCCCCACTGTTTGTCTGGGTTGTTTGTTTTTCTGGCATTGAGTTATATGAGCTGCTTATATATTTTGGAAATTAATTCTTTGTCAGTTGTTACCTTTGCTATTATTTTCTCCCATTCTGAGGGTTGTCTTTTCACCTTGCTTATAGTTTCCTTTGCCGTGCAAAAGCTTTTAAGTTTAATCAGGTCCCACTTGTTTACTTTTGTTTTTATTTTCATTACTCTAGGAGGTGGGTCATAGAGGATCTTGCTGTGATTTATGTCAGAGAGTGTTCTGCCTATGTTTTCCTCTAAGAGTTTTATAGTTTCTGGCCTTACCTTTAGGTCATTAATCCATTTTGAGTTTATCTTTGTGTATGGTGTTAGGAGGTGTTCTAATTTCATTCTTTTACACATAGCTGTCCAGTTTTCCCCAGCACCATTTATTGAAGAGGCTGTCTTTGCCCCATTGTATATTCTCGCCTCCGTTGTCAAAATGGGCTTCCCTGGTGGCTCAGACGGTAAAGCGTCTGCCCACAATGTGGGAGACCTGGATTCGTTTCCTGGGTCAGGAAGATCCCCTGGAGAAGGAAATAGCAATCCACTCCAGCACTCTTGCCTGGAAAATCCCATAGACGGAGGAGCCTGATAGGCTACAGTCCATGGGGTCACAAAGAGTCAGACACGACTGAGCGACTTCACTTTACTTTGTCAAAATAAACATAGATCAAAAATAAACATTTGTCAAAAAAACCCATAGGTGCATGGGTTTATTTCTGGGCCTTCTATCTTGTTCTATTGGTCTATATTTCTGTTTTTGTGCCAGTAGCATACTGTCTTGATGACTGTAGCTTTGTAGTGTAATCTGAAGTCAGGAAGTTTGATTCCTCTAGCTCCATTCTTCTTTCTCAAGACTTCTTTGGCTATTTGGGGTCTTTTGTGTTTCCATATGAATTGTGAAATTTTTTGCTCTGTTCTGTGAAAAATGCCATTGGTAATTTGATAGGGATTGCATTGAATCTGTAGATTGCATTTGGTAGTACAGTCATTTTCACAATATTGATTCTTCCTACCCAGGAACATGGAATACCTTCCCATCTGTTTATGTTGTCTTTGATTTCTTTCCTCAGTGTCTTATAATTTTCTGTGTACAGTTCTTTTGCCTCCTTCGGTAAGTTTATTCCTAGATATTTAATTATTTTCATTACAGTGGTAAATGGGATGATTCCTTAATTTCTCTTTCTGATTTTTCATTGTTAGTATATAGAAATTCAAGTGATTTCTGTGTATTGATTTTGTATCCTGCAGCTTTGCTAAATTCACTGATTAGCTCTAGTAATTTTCTGATACTATCTTTAGGGTTTTCTATGTACAGTATCATGCCATCTGCAAACAGCGAGTGCTTTATTTCTTCTTTTCTGATCTGGATTCCTTTTATTTCTTTTTCTTCTCTGATTGCTGTAGCTAGGACTTCCAGACCTATGTTGAATAATAGTGGTGAAATCGGACACCCTTGTCTTATTCCTGATCTAGGGGGAATACTTTCAGTTTTTCACCATTGAGAATAATATTTGCTGTAGGCTTATCATATATGGCTTTTACTATGTTGAGGTAGGTTCCTTCTATGCCCATTTTTTGAAGAGTTTTAATCATAAATGGGTGTTGAATTTTGTTGAAGGCTTTTTCTGCATCTATTGAGATTATCATATGGTTTTTATCTTTCAATATGTTAATATGGTGTTCCACTTTGATTGATTTGTGTACACTGAAGAATCCTTGCATCCCTGGAATAAACCCAACTTGATCTTTTCGATGTATTGCTGAATTCTGTTTGTTAAAATTTTGCTGAGGATTTTTGCATCTATATTCATCAGTGATATTGACCTGTAGTTTTCTTTTTTTGTGTTGTCTTTGTCTAGTTTTGGTATCAGGGTGATGGTGACCTCGTAGAATGAGTTTGGAAGTGTTCCTTCCTCTGAAATTTTTTGAAAGAGTTTTAGAAGGATAGGCATTAGCTCTTCTCTAAATGTTTCACAGAATTCTCCTGTGAAGCCATCTGGTCCTGGGCTTTTGTTTTTTGGGAGAATTTTTTTATCACAACTTTAATTTCAGTGCTTGTAATTGAGTTGTTCACAATTTCTATTTCTTCCCGGTTCAGTCTTGGAAGATCGAACTTATCTAAGAATCTGTCCATTTCTTCCAGGTTATCCATTTTATTGACATATAGTTGTTCATAATAGTCTCTTATAATCCTTTGTATTTCTGCATTGTCTGTTGTAACCTCTCCTTTTTCATTTCTAATTTTGTTGGTTTTATTCTTCTCTCTTTTGTTCTTGATGAGTCTGGCTAAGTTTTGTCAATTTTGTTTATCTTTTCAAAGAACAAGCTTTTAGTTTTATTAATCTTTACTATTGTTTCTTTCATTTCTTTTTATTTCTGTTCAGATCTTTATGATTTCTTTCCTTCTACTAACTTTGGGGGTTTTTTTGTTCTTTTTCCATTTGTTTTAGTTGAAAAGTTAGGTTGTCTATTCAGTGTTTTTCTTGTTTCTTGAGATAGGATTGTATTGCTATAAATTTCCCTTTTAGAATTGCTTTTGCCACATCCCATAGGTTTTGAGTTGTCATGTTTTCATTGTCACTTGTTTCTAGAAATTTTTTATTTCCATTTTGATTTCTTCAGTAACCTGCTGGTTATTTAGAAACATGCTGTTTAATCTCCATGTGTTTGTGTTTCTTACAGTTTTTTTTCTTGTAATTGATATCTAGTCTCATAGAGTTGTGGTCAGAAAAGATGCTTGATACAATTTCAATTTTCTTAAATTTACTGAGGTTTGATTTGTGATCCAAGATGTGGTCTATCCTGGAGAATGTTCCATATGCCCTTGAGAAGAAGGTGTATTCTTCTGCATTTAGATGGAATGTCCTGAAGATACTAGTGAGACCCATCTCATCTAATGTATCATTTAAGACTTGTGTTTCCTTATTAATTTTCTGTTTTGGTGATTTGCCATTGATGTGAGTGGGGTGTTAAAGTCTCCTACTATTATTGTGTTACTGTCAATTTCTCCTTTTATATCTGTTAGTGTTTGTCTTATGTATTGAGGTGCTCCTATGTTGGGTGCATAGATATTTACAATTGTTATGTCTTCCTCTTGGATTGATCCCTTGATCATTATGTAGTGTCCTTCCTTATCTCTTGTAATCTTCTTTATTTTAAGGTCTATTTTGTCTGATATGAGGATTGCTACTCCAGCTTTCTTTTGCTTCCCATTTGCATGGAATATATTTTTCCATCCTCTCACTTTCAGTCTATATGTGTCTTCAGGTCTGAAGTGGGTTTCTTGTAGACAGAATATATATGGGTCTTGTTTTCGAATCCATTCAGCCAGTCTGTATCTTTTGGTTGGAGCATTTAATCCACTTACATTTAAAGTAATTATTGATATATATGTTCCTTTTGACATTTTCTTAATTGTTTGGGGTTGATTTTGTAGAATCTTCTTTCTTCTCTTGTATTTCTTGACTATATAAGTCCCTTTAACATTTGTTGTAAAGCTGGTTTGGTGGTACTGAATTCTTTTAACTTTTGCTTGTCTGAAAAGCTTTTTATTTATCCATCAATTTTGAATGAGATCCTTTCTGGGTACAGTAATCTTGGTTGTAGATTTTTTCCCTTTCAGTACTTTAAATATATCCTGCCATTCCCTTCTGGCCTGCAGAGTTTCTGCTGAAAGATCAGCTGTTAAGCGTATGGGGTTTCCCTTGTATCCCTTGTATGTTACTTGTTGCTTCTCCCTTGCTGCTTTTAATGTTCTTTCTTTGTGTTTAGTCTTTGTTAGTTTGATTAGTATGTGTCTTGGCATGTTTCTCCTTGGGTTTATCCTGTATGGGACTCTTTGTGCCTCTTGGACTTGATTGACTATTTCCTTTTCCATGTTGGGGAAATTTTCATCTATAATCTCTTCAAAAATTTTCTCATACCCTTTCATTTTCTCTTCTTCTCCTGGGACCCCTATAATTCGAATGTTGGTGCATTTGATATTGTCCCAGAGGTCTCTGAGACTATCCTCAGTTCTTTTCATTCTTTTTAGTTTATTCTGCTCTTTAGAAGTTATTTCCACCATTTTATCTTCCAGCTCACTGATTTGTTCTTCTGCCTCAGATATTCTGCTATTGATCCCTTCTAGCCTATTTTTAATTTCAATAATTGTGTTGTTTGTCTCTGTATGTTTATTCTTTAATTCTTCTAAGTCTTTGTTAATTGACTCTTTCATTTTCTCCATTTTGTTTTCAAGGTTTTTGATCATCTTTACTAAGCAGGGATATTACTTTGCCAACAAAGGTCTGTCTAGTCAAGGCTATGGTTTTTCCTGTGGTCATGTATGGATGTGAGAGTTGGACTGTGAAGAAGGCTGAGCGCCAAAGAATTGATGCTTTTGAACTGTGGTGTTGGAGAAGACTCTTGAGAGTCCCTTGGACTGCAAGGAGATCCAACCAGTCCATCCTGAAGGAGATCAGTCCTGGACGTTCATTGAAAGGACTGATGCTGAAGCTGAAACTCCAATAACTTGGCCACCTCATGAGAAGAGTTGACCTATTGGAAAAGATTCTGATGCTGGCAGGGATTTGGGGGTAGGAGGAGAAGGGGACAACAGAGGATGAGATGGCTGGATGGCATCACCAACTCGATGGACATGAGTTTGAGTGAACTCTGGGAGTTGGTGATGGACATGGAGGCCTGGCGTGCTGTGATTCATGGGGTCACAAAGAGTCAGACATGACTGAGCAACTGAACTGAACTGAACTGAACTGACTATCACTATTCTGAACTCTTTTTCAGGTAGTTCACCTATTTCCTCTTCATTTATTTGGACCTCTGTGTGAAGGAACAAAAGTTTGTTCCTTCATTTGTGTAGTATTTCTCTGCCTTTTCATTATTATTTTTTTTTAACTTACTGTGTTTGAGGTCTCCTTTCCCAGCCTTCAAGGTTGAATTCTTTCTTCCTTTTTGTTTCTTCCTAAGTTTGGTCCAGTGGCTTGCGTAAGCTTTTTGTATAGGGTGGGATTTGTGCTGAGTGTTTGTTTTTCCTCTGATGGGCAAGGCTGAGTGAGGTGGTAATCCTGTTTGCATGACTGGGTTTGTATTTTTGTTTTGTTTGTTGTTTAGATGAGGCATCCTGCACAGGGTGCTACTGGTGGTTGGATGATGCTGGGTCAACAACTGTATTCAAGTTGTTTCCTTTATATGAGTTCTCACTACTTGATACTCCCTAGGGTTAGTTCTCTCGTAGTCTAGGGTCTTGGAGTCAGTGCTCCCACTTCAAAGCTCAGGGCTTGATCTCTGGTCAGGAACAAAGGTTCCACAAGTGGTTTGTTATAGCATTGCTGCTGCTGCTGCTAAGTCACTTCAGTCGTGCCCGACTCTGTGTGACCCCATAGACGGCAGCCCACCAGGCTCCCCTGTCCCTGGGATTCTCCTGGCAAGAACACTGGAGTGGGTTGCCATTTCCTTCTCCAATGCGTGAAAGTGAAAAGTGAAAGGGAAGTCGCTCAGTCGTGTTCGACTCTTCGCGATCCCATGGACTGCACCCTTCCAGGCTCCTCCGTCCATGGGATTTGCCAGGCAAGATATGGCATTAAATGAGATTAAAACAAATATCCAAAAACGAGAAACCAAAGATGAACCCCGACAAATGGCAGTTACAAAATCAAGCAAATAATAGTTAAAATAATGAATATATACATATACATCCATGAGCAAAGTCAAAAGAGTCCAACAAAAATTAAGTACAATAGATTGACCTGGTGAACAAAGGAAATCAAAATTTATATTTACCAGTTAAGAACAAAACTAACTAAAGCACAAACTGGAAAACAAAACTAAAGCAAGGTGCCAAGTGGGGAATAAAGCAATGAACACTAATATGTTGAGAGGAAAGGAAAGAAAGAAAAGAAAGAAAGAATAGATATGCAAAGTTAAATGGAGGTCAATGAAGAAGATTTATATATATTAAAGATGAACTGCAAGGGGAAAGAACAGTAGGAAAGGCAAACAAAGGAATAAATGTAGAAAAAAATAATAGGTTTTAAAAAATTGAAAGTTAACATTATAAAAAAGAGAAACAAAAAAAAAAATGGAAGAAGAAAGAAAAAAGGGAAAAGA
>NW_011494826.1:6231699-6233130 GCF_000754665.1 Bison bison bison | reverse complement strand
GAAAAGGAAAACTCCACAGAATTGCAAACACCCAACATAAATGCAGAGCTTTATAACAAAAATAAAAAGTGTGACTGCATATACACATATATATACACCAATAAGCAAAATCAAAACAATCCAACAAAGATAAAGTACAATAGATTGACCCAATGAACAAAGGAAACTCAAAATGATATCTACCAGAGCAAAAATAACTAAAGCACAAAGTGGAAAACAAAATTAAAGCAAGGTGCCAATTGGGGAATAAAGCAATGAAAATAAAACTAACAAATATGTTGAGAGGAAAGGAAAGAAAGAATAGATATGCGAAGTTAAATAGAGGCAGATGAAGATTTATATACCTTAAAGATTAACTGCAAGTGGAAAAGAACGGTAGGAAAAGCAAACAAAGGAATAAATGTAGAAAAAATAATAATAGGTTTAAAAAATTTTTTAAAAAGCTCAAAAGCTTAGTTAGATTTCATAGTTCCAATAAAATCGACAACTACAACAGATGGGGATAAAAAGGGAAAAAAAGAAAAAATTCAAAATAATCTACAGAACAAGTCAAAACATAAGAATAATAAATGTTTTTCTTGAGTCACTGCTATGGCTTTCACTCACTGGGAGTCACAGTCCACCTCACCTCCCTAGAATGCCCTCCAACACTTTGCTGATCTCTGAATCTGTTGTGAGGGCAGCTCAGATTCTAATCTGGTCCTACTCCTGTGCGTCTTCTTGCCTCCAGTGTTCACAGATATCAGAACTAGTGCATTTTCTTCTGTGGGAGCTCTCAGTGAGAGCTTTTATATATTCCATAGATACAGAGTCTGCCTAGTTGATTATGTGGATTTAATCTGCAGCTTGTACAACTGGTAGGAAGGTTTTAGGTCTTCTTCTTTAGCCACACTGCCCCTGGGTTTCAATTGTGGTTTTATTTCCACCTCTGCATGTGGATTACCCACTGGGTTTGCTCCTGAGGCTGCCCTGGAGGACTTGGGTTTGTCCCTGTGAGGGCCAGGTGTGGAGGTGGTGCAGCTACTTCAGTCACAGAGGTTCTGGCAGCACCAGGTACTCAGGGGAATTGGGGGCTAGGGTAGCAGGAAATATAGCACTCTAGAAGGGTATGGCGACCAGTATTGGCCAATATGCTCGAGTATTCTTGCCTGGAGAAACCCCTCCCTGACAGAAAGCCTGGCAGGCCACAGTCTACAGGGTTGCAAAGAGTTGGACACTACTGAAGCGATCCTGCGCACATAGGCGCAAGACTTTTTTGCCTATGGCAGCTCTGCCCCAGTGAGAGTTGAATGCGAAGGTGGCACAGCTGCTTGGCTTGCAGGGGCTCTGGTGGCGCCAAGTGTGCAGGGACACAGACTGCCTCTGCTGCAGGAATTAGGCCCTATCAGACTCTTTTTTTTTTTTTTTTTCCATTTTATTTTATTTATTTAT
>NW_011494826.1:6215259-6231599 GCF_000754665.1 Bison bison bison | reverse complement strand
TTTTTCCATTTTATTTTATTTATTTATTTATTTTTAAATTTTATTTTATTTTTAAACTTTACATAATTGTATTAGTTTTGCCAAATATCAAAATGAATCCATCACAGGTATACATGTGCTCCCCATCCTGAACCCTCCTCCCTCCTCCCTCCCCACACCATCCCTCTGGGTTGTCCCAGTGCACTAGCCCCAAGCATCCGGTATCGTGCATTGAACCTGGACTGGCATCTCGTTTCATACAGACTCTTTTTTTGAGCCTCTTGTAGCTGGCGATCAGAAGGCCTCTTTGGCCAGTCTTTGTCCGTAGCTCCACCCATCCAGGCACTTAGAGGGGTCCTTCTCTATTGTTCCACACGTCAGGCACATAGAGGGGCCCCTCTGACTGAAGTCCTACTCTGTAGTTTGGCGCATCAGTCACTTAAAGGAGCACCCTGGGTGGGGTCCTACTCTGTAGTTCAGTGTGTCAGGCATGTGATGGGCCAGCCTCTCTATTGTTCAGCTGCCAATGCTGGCGAGTAAGGGGAGAGAGGCTTTAGTGATGGCTCCACCCCTTACACGTGACTCAGCAGTATCGCCTTGCTTCCATGGCTGCCTGGCTTTCCTCCACAGGCATTTCCCACTACAGTCTCCTCCCTCACATCCCCTCGATCCGTCTCTCCACAGTCAACAGCAGCCCTCGCCCTGGGATTGCTCCACAACCCCTAAACTCCAGCTCCCAGCCGATGCACCTTCCAGGGGATCTAGGTCCCTATCTGGGGTGTGTATGGCTGTGGCAAGGACTGTCTGATTCTCATTCCATTTAGGCTGCCACAGATCAGCTGTTTCATTCTCAGCATTAAATGTTTCTCCTCCGACTCAGACAATTGCCCCAATGTGGGGATCGGACCCCTGCTTTAGTTCCCCCACCCACCCAGGGCAGGTCCAGTCCTACTAACACTCCTGTTTCCCCCCCTAGTTCCTTCATCCTACCGAGTTTTGCGTGGGTCTATATATTCTTTTCCACTGGTCAGGTACTCCTGTCTGCTCTCAGCTGGTGTTCTGCATGCACTTCTGTGTCCGAAGGTGTATTCCTGATGTATCCGTGGAGAGAGATGTACTCCACGTCCGCCTACTCCTCTGCCATCTTGTTCTCTGTGGTCCACTTTTTGTGTGCCTTAGGTTTTGGGAAAATCCCTTGTTCCATATTACCCAACTATAGAAAGTAATTAAAGTTTGATACTCACCTCCTGTTGAGAAGAGGAACTAAGAAGATAGCATCTTATGAAAGTTGAGATATTTCATATATATTTGTTTAGTAACTAAATATTGTCAGAGGATCTATTCAATAGACTGTCTTTCATTCTAAATGAAATACAGATATTTTTAGCTCTCCTCTAACGTTAGTTGATTGTGATTGTATTAGATTCTTATTACTGCTCTAATACATGACCACAAGCTTAGTGGTTTAAAAAAATAAACACATTACTATTTCATTATTATTATTTATAACACATTTATTATCTTTCACTCCCACTGGGCTAAAGTAAGGCTATGTTCCATTTTGGAGACTCTAAAAGAGAATCTGCTTTCTTGCATTTTCCAGACTCTAGAACTTGCCTGCATTCCTTGGCTCATGGACCCTTTCCATTTTTAAAGGCAGTAATGGCCAGTCCAGTCTTTCCCACATCCTATCACTGACATTGACTGTCCCCTCTTTCTCATGTATGAGCACCTTGTGATTACATCAGGCCCATGCAGATAATCCAGGATTATATTCCCATTTTGAGATTCCTAATCACCAAGTCCCTGTGCAAACATGTGCACAGGTTCTGGGATGTGGACATTTGGTGGTGGTAGGGCATTGTACTTTGGCCACCTAATGCAAAAAGCCAACTCATTGGGAAAGACCCTGTTGCTGAGAAAGATTGAGGGAAAGAAGAAATGGGGATGACAGAGTATGAGATGGTTGGATGGCATCACTGACTCATTGGACATGAGTTTGAACAAACTCTGGGAGACAGAGAAAGACAGGGAAGCCTGGCATGCTGCAGTTCACGGGGTCACAGAGAGTTGGAAATGATTGAGTGACTGAACAACAACACAGGCATTATTCTTGTGCCACAAGCTATTGAAGCATAAATCATTTCCCATATTCTTTGTTAAATAATTTCATCCACTTTGTATTAGAAATTAACTCCCCAGGAAGTTCTCAAGATTGGCTAAGATTATTCTAGACAACCCTCCACCACTCCATTGCTTAGTCACGACTTGTCTAATTTCTTGAGGAAAGAGTAATGTGTTTTTGGATGTGAGACACAGAGATGACTACATACATTTGTCGCCTTCCCTTTGCCAATTCTCCATTTTATTTAATTCTGTAGAGACCTGGTATATTGCCCTTGGAAACTGGCCACTCCCTAAAATACTGCCAATTTGGGCTTAGAGAAGAAAGATTATGAGATGGTTGCTTGAAATAGTGTATTACAACACTATTGTGAAGATGTATTACAACATTAGCAGTAAATAATAAGAAAAAGGAAAATTTTTAAAAATCATTTGTGTTGGGGTTTAGTTTAAAATAAGGTTTAACCCTCCCTGCATTGCTCTAGCATGGTGATTCTTCATTTCGGTCATTGTTGCAGTGTTTCCATCCATCTGCAGCACTCTGCTGGTACCAGCTGTTGTGATGTGGCCAGCAGGTGCCCCCGTGTGTTTGAAACGTCCTGTGGCTCCTGAGGAGAATCAGGACTTAACTCATTTACCCTGGCTCCTCCATGCCTTTCTCTGCCAACACAGCTGCAATTCAGCTCCTCCATCTAGAAACCTGGCAGCTGTCCCAGCCTGGTGCTACCTGCCAACACTTTTCTGAAGACCAGCCAGAGGAGGGAGGAACAGGGGGGCAGGGGGCTGAGGAGGGAAGGAAGAGAAGATGCAAATCTAATTGCATTGGCCTGCAGCCGCCTTGGATTTCCATGCTCCCAGAGGTGATGACATACTTGTACTCAGGCCCTCACTGATCTTGCTTTGTAAAAGTCCTGTTTAGATGTGGGCACACTTTCCTGAGATTTGAGTTTCTGGAATTACCCTAAGCTTCCTCTTGATTCTGCAATTATAGAGAACGAAGAAGACCCCACTGGCTAGAATAGTGACCTCCCACGCAGAAGAGTGGTGATTTGGTGTTCTTATGTCTCTTTGCTAATATGCTGATCATTAACTTCGCTACCTTCCTCTCATCTCCATAATGAGCTGCAAGAACACTGTTCACCTTTTAAGGATGAGAACCTCTTGTTAATGTCAACTTTTATAGCCTTCCCACTGGATCGTACTGTAGTTGTACTTTAACGGTTGCTTTTTAAAATATGTCACCAAAAGCATTTGAGTGCAATAAGTTTTGGATAAATTTGTGTTTTATTAATCACAACAGTCTCTAATAACATTTAAAAACCAGCCAGAACAGAGTCTGCTGCAGTACCGGGTACAAAGTATGTGCTCTTTAAGATTAATGGAAAGAATAAAGGCAGTGTTTGTTGTGAATATGGATTCCTGGGCCCTTGACAAGAACTTGACACCCTAGAGAAAGGGTGGCTCCTAGGAGGGGCCCCACTGGAAGGAAATGGGCCCAGACTTGCCTGGTTTGTGTGTGCATAGGCCAGGTCTGCGAGTAGCCCAATCAGCTCTCTGCAAGGATGGGGATGCCCTTGGGGAGCAGGGAAGGGGGTGGTTGGCAAGATTACAGTTCAGAGCAGGCCCACCCACAGGAAACCACATTGTTGAGATTCCCCCTTTTCATGGTTCGGAATCCTTCAAAACAAATAAAGCTACCCTGTAGGCTTGGACTCCAGTTACACCCTTTTGGTTTATATTACAAATCTTACCAGGAAAAGTGACCTCCACAGCAGCTGGAGCTAAGTGGGAAAAATATCCAAGTAGAAGTGACAGCAGCCAGGGCGGCCAGCTCTAGTCCACAAAGGGACCTCACCAGGGGACAGTGATTGCAGGTTCTCTGTGTTATCCTGCAAACAAGTTGGGAACCAAAGACAGGCTAATGAAGAGAGAACTGGTTAGAAACCAGAATGATGGAATATTTAGAAACCAGTAAGACCCTAATGCTGGGAAAGATTGAGGGGAGAAGAAGGGGTCAACAGAGGATGAGATGGTTGGATGGCATCACCAACTTAAAGGACATGAGTTTGAGCAAGCTCCGAGAGATGGTGAAGGACAGGGAAGTCTGGCATGCATCAGTCCCTAGGGTCGCAAAGAGGCAGACAGGACTTAGCGACTAAACAACAGTACATGGTAAGGGCTTCCCTGGTGACTCAGAGGTAAAGAATCCGCCTGCAATGCAGAAGACCAGGTTTGATCCCTGGGTTGGGAAAATCCCCTGGAGAGTATTCTTGCCTGGAGAATTCCGTGAACAGAGGAGCCTATTGGGCTACAGTCTATGGGGTCACAGAGTCAGATATGACTGAGTGATTAACACTTTCAGTTTCTGGACATGGTGATAATTCCCGTGTATCGAAATGGACAATTAACCTGAGTTCTAAAGAAGCTTCTGAAGCAGCGCTCTCTCACCTCCCACCCTAATGACTAGGCATTAACCCTTTGGATGCTGGATTGAGGGAAGGTTAGGCTTTCAAGGTGGTTGGGATGTAATGCAGAGACTTGATTCAGAGGCAACCTAGCAACTGGTATGAAAGGATTTCCATATTTAACACCTAAAAAGCTGTACCCCTGCATATTGGTCGCTTAAGTCAGTAATCAAAAACTCCCATAAGGGTTTTGAAGCCATGGAGAGAATAGATAGAATCCATAGGTAGAATAGAAGCCATAGATAGAATCCCATTCCTTCATTTTCTCTCACTGTCCCTATAGTGACTTCAAACCTAGACTCATTCTTCTAAATAAAAACATTTTTTTTTCTGAGGTGGAAGGGGAAATGACTCTGTGTTGAGTGTCTGCTATGTTCCAGTCCCTAGGCTTGGAGCTTTTCATCAATGGTGTTACTTTCCCTCACAACCATCACCCAGGTAGGGGTTTTTATTTCCATTTATAGTTGAGGAGCTTGGCACCCAAGGTCACACATCTAGTGAAAAGTTGATCCAAATTCCACCCAAATCAGCTTGACTCCTGAGCTGATGCACTTCCTACCCACCACATCACACTACAGTTCTGAAGGTTTTCTTGTAAACTTTTTGGGGATACAGTTCTCCAGGTGGGCATGAGGGCTGTATAGTTTATCAAATAGGTCCATTATATTCTTTTTAACCACCCCCAACCAGTTCTTCATATATGACCATATTCATTTTATTTCCATTGACTGACTCAACCAGTAACTCATTAACCAATCTAACCACATTGAAGTTATCTCTTTCAATGCAGTCAAAGCCACATTTAGCTTATTTGGGATATATGCTTACTGTATATAACAAAGCCTTATTTACTTAAACCTCCTTATCCTTATTATCAAAAGCAAGAAACAGTTCAGTTAAAAAACACATACATAGTTATATATGTACAGACCCTCCCCAAAAGATAAAAGTTGCAGTGACTCTGAAAGAATACCTTGGGTTTTCAGCTATAGTATTTTCCACGGAAATTGATTTCATGGACTTGCTAATATGAGCCAGTGCCTCCTGACAGAGATTCCATCTTTTCATGAACGCTTTCCAACCCCCATTACTCCTCAGCCTTTTTATCTTTTACTGTTTGTTGATAAGGCAGTATTATAAATACCTATCAAATACAAAAATTTAAAACATTGCTGGCCTTAGATGGGGATGTATCTTATCTGAACTTCTTATGAGACACAATTCTTTACTCCACCTCAGATTCCTTAAGCTTTCTGAGGTTCAAAAAATATTCCTACTTCTTGCTTCAATGCCTTCTTTTCTTAATGTAATTTTACCTTTTTTTTTTTTTTTCATTGAAATCTCCTTGTATATACCAGAATATGTTTGATAAAGTATTTGATAAACTATTAGCTGTGTCATACAAATGTTAGACATTGTTATTTTGCTTATTTTCTCTGGCAGATGGAAGTAAAAAATTAGATTCAGTACTATTTGCATTTAATTTAGGCAATGATAATACTCACTATTTATATCAAAGAAACTCAAGGAAATAAAAAACATAAATACACTCTCATCTTTCTGTTGTCATTACAAATGTCCTGGTAGTTTTTTTTTTTTGTTTGTTTGTTTTGTCAAAGTGGAGCTCTTCAGGTTAGTGGTCTAGTTTAACTTCTATGCTGAGGACATCATGAGAAACGCCGGGCTGGAAGAAGCACAAGCTGGAATCAAGATTGCTGGGAGAAATATCAATAACCTCAGATATGCAGATGACACCACCCTTATGGCAGAAAGTGAAGAGGAACTCAAAAGCCTCTTGATGAAAGTGAAAGAGAAGAGTGAAAAAATTGGCTTAAAGCTCAACATTCAGAAAACTAAGATCATGGCATCTGGTCCCATCACTTCATGGGAAATAGATGGGGAAACAGTGCAAACAGTGTCAGACTTTATTTTTTTTTATTGTTTTTAAACTGCTAATTTATTTATTTATTTATTTATTTATTTATTTTATCCCAGGCTACTGGAAATGAACTCAACTCATATATGAGAAAGGATTTTACACACTATAAGGTAAAGTACTAGAGTAAGTTGATATACCTGACATTATGTCCATGTCAACTACAGTTTCTAGTAGGTATCAGTTTATCAAGGTCCCCATTGTCCATCATACCCACAGATGGTGTCTGATTGTCTCAAAATAAGGTTTTTCTGTCACCAAAAAAAAAAAAAAAGGCTCTAACAGTTCACTCCCCATCACAATCAAGTAAAGTGCCTGCTTCTAGCTTTCTTCCCCATCTTTGCACAAATCCCACTGCTCATTCATCTTCTTTGGGTAGTGGCCAGTTTTCTACCTCTGTTGTGTAGAGAAAGTCTGGGGAGGTAAGGGAGAGATTCAGTGAAATACACAAGGTCATCCTGCAAATCATAGTTAGCAGAAAATACTAATCTGAGAGGTTGCTGCACAAGCTTGAAAGTTGGAGCTGAATGTGAAAGAAAGTTCCCAAGCATGGCCATTCATTTTAGCCTTGGGATTTTCCTTTTCCTTTTCTTAATGTAATTTTACCTTTTTAATGTATTCTACAATATTTAAGACATTTTGAAAAAGAGGATGAGGAAAAATACAAGAAATACCCATGTATCCTCTGGTCAGCTCAAGAGATAAAACTTTGGAAACACAATTAAATCCATTGTATGCTCCATGGCTTTTTGATAGAGTCTGTTACTGCCTAAGAGGTTATTTCCCAGGGAACCTGGACGCTTGGCTCTGCCCACCTTTGCAAGGTCTAGAAATGGTTTTTGTGTCTCTGGCTTTTGTGTTAAGAGTCAGAGATGACGATGTGATTTTTCCAGGCTGTGGGTTAGCCATGGAATGTCTGGACCTTGGCTGTGACTTTCAGGCACCTTTCCTCTGACCCTGTTGTCAGATGGAGGTGCCCACAGCTTTCCATGACCACCTCTTCCTGAGTGTACAGTGAGAGGGCCCAGAGCCCTTGCCCACAGCTCTGCATTATGGGTGGCCAGAAAGGCCAAGGTAACTGATTAAGCTCTCTGAACTTGAGGTAGACAATGAGGTGGACTTGACTCATTGAAGAGGAGGGGGTGTCACTGCCTCTGAAACCTCAGCACTATAGTGACAACTCTGTGACAGCAGGATGGCATTGATTTGGGCTGGCACCGAGGATGGGGCAGGTCCAGCTGCCCCTCCATGTGGTGTCTTCTCTCTTGGCCATGGGGCTGTCCTGGCTGGAAAGCCCTGGACCAGTGCTTTCTCAGACCTTCACCATTTTTAGTGAAGAGTGAACGCAGAATATTGACTGTCTTTTATATTATTCTGTAGACATTAGTCTTAGGTAAATGCTTTAAGGCCCAGTGGTCTTAAAAATAAAGAATACATAAAGCTTGAGGAGTCATTTGCCTGTTGCTCTTGTATATTGCAGACAAATGAACACGTTCCCATGTACTTATTTATGTTGCAGACCAGTCATTTTTCCTTACACAGGAATCTTATTAAAACAATAAATCAATGTTAACCTGGGTTTTAAATTGGCCCAATATGTTTGGAGAATTTGCTGGTTTAATTCTCCTATTTTTCATTTTCAGTTAACTAATTTACTTTTCCCAGCTGGGATGCCACAGCCTTAAGATGTGGGTTTATCTTGAAACCAGCTAGTCCCAACATATTGCTACCAGAACAAGAGAAGAAAAGCCAACATTTTGTCTTGTAATGAAACAGCAGAGAAGCTCAGGTCCAGAAGTCACCCACCCATCCTGAGCACTGCCAAGTACCAAGCCTGGACCCTGGGAAGTGGCACCAACTGCCTGCAAATTCTCTTGTATATTCTGTTCTGCATTTTCTCCACATCTCCTTGGCCTGAAAACCTCCAGTACATCTCTGTTATGGACTGAATGTTTCTGTCTTGCTCCAAATTCGTAGGTTGAAGCCCTAACATGATTGTATTTGGAAATAATTTATGTAAGTAATTAAAGTTAAATGAGGTCATAAGATCCAATAGGATTAATGTCCTTGTAAAAATATATACCATCATAGAACACCCTCCCTAGTTCTCCCACCCGACCTACACATCCCTCCCCACCAGGCACACACATCCCCACCCCCTACAGGCAAGAAGAGACCATACAGGCATCCATCCAGTGAGATGGGGCCACCTACAAGCCAAGAAAAGAAGCCTCAGAATGAAACTTACTTTGCTGGCACCTTGATCTTGGACTTTCAGCCTCCAAAACTGTGAGAAAATAAATCTCTGTTTCTTAGGCCTTGTGGTCTATGGTATTTTGTTATGGTAGCCCAAGCAGACAGAGACAAACCGATAGAGACAGTCTCCTGGCAGTGTTTTCCCAGGAACACTGTGATGATTGCTGGTGCCCCCATTTCCCCAAAGCACTTGGGGTCCCAGCAAGATCTCAGCTGGCACCTTTAAGGGTGCTGCACCACCGCAGCTTGGGTAGGTTGCAACACAGCACAAGGTCACAGAGTATGATTGGGGACCAGATACCAAGGGAAACCTTTCCAGCCACCAACCCCCAGAGAAATATGTGCATGTGAGCATGTACCTGTTGAAGAGGGGTGACTCTGTCAATGGGCCAGAATAGATGTGGCCTTAAGCCCAGAATGGACATGTACTCTGAAAAGAGCTACTGGGTGTGAGTATCAGCCATAAGAAAATGGTGGCTCAGCAAGTGCTGTCTTTTTGGGGAAAATAGCACTGTGTAGTGTAATGGAAATGTCATTGGCTTTGGAGTCAGTCAAAACTGATTCAAATTCCAGCTTTTTACTGCACTAATCAAAATAGTATAAGCAAGGGCTCCACTGGTCACATAACTGAAAAGTCTAGGGAGATGTTTGGCTTTCAGATATAGTAACATCCAAGCACTCAAAGATGTCATTGGAAATC
Source organism: Bison bison bison (assembly GCF_000754665.1). Classification (NCBI taxonomy): domain Eukaryota; kingdom Metazoa; phylum Chordata; class Mammalia; order Artiodactyla; family Bovidae; genus Bison; species Bison bison. The sequence goes on along the minus strand of NW_011494826.1, from coordinate 6,222,139 downwards.
TGTCTCTGTCTCTCTTTCTGCTCTGATTATCTTTCTGCTGGCCTCACTCTAAGGAGAATCTTCCTCAGCAACTCTAGAATTGTATGATCCTTAGCACAAGGATGGGTGGAAGACAGAGAATGTCTTTGCCAAGGGGTTCAACAAGTCTGGGTGAGGTTGCTGATTGGCTGGTTCTGAGTCACATGTACACCCCTGGGGTTGGTCCTATTTGAACCCAGGAGAGACAGTGTTGTTGCTTAAGAAGGAGGAAGGGAGGGCCAAATTAGCATTTGTCCACATAGACACTGAAGGGCTCTATGACTCCAGGCAAGTTATTGAACCTCTCTGATCCTTGAGTTTCCCCATTTAGAATGTCTGTACTAGTACCTACCACCAGTGAACTGATGAATACTGAAGAGTGCTTCTAGCATAGCTCCAGGCACAGAATGTAGGTGTAACAACTGTTAACTCCCTTCTTCCTCCCTTTCCCCGCCCCTGGCCCTCTCCTGAAAACCTGAGAGAAGTCCATGGAACATCTGAGGATATTGAAGGTGTCATGCTGTTTCCAGCTGAGTCTCCTGTGCCAGGGGTTGGTTCTAGTTGGTGATGGTGGCCTTGGGGACACAGTGAGACTCTGAGGATTCCCTAGTTGGGTTCTGCCCTGGGACATCCAGGTAAGCTGGTGGAGCCTTCCAAAAGACAACTGATGTCTGCAGTTTCCTGGACTGGAGAGGTCAGAGGAGCCAGCAGATCACTTCCTGGTTCTCTCTAGAAACCAAGCATCCCACTATAAACATTACTTTTCAAATAAATTAGGTCCTGGATGAGATATACAGTCCCTCTCAGACCCGTGGGGATTCTCTCACCCAAATAACCACTCACTACTTGAATTGATCTTTGTGAACTCTAAAGAATCCTAATGTAAATTTACCTGTCAACAGTACATGAACTGTGAACTTCCAGATGTTTAAGCTGGATTTAGAAAAGGCAGAGGAACCAGAGACCAAACTGCCAACATCCGTTGAATCATCAAACAAGTAAGAGAATACAGGAAAAACATCAACTTCTGCTTTATTGATTACACCAAAGCCTTTGATTGTGTAGATCACAACAAACTGTGGAAAATTCTTAAAGAGATGGGAATACCAGACCACCTTCCCTGCCTCATGAGAAATCTGTATGTAGGTCAGGAAGCAACAGTTAGAACTGGACATGGGACAACAGACTGGTTCCAAATAGGAAAAGGAGCACATCAAGGCTGTATATGGTCACTCTGCTTCTTTAACTTATATGCAGAGTACATCATGTGAAATGCTGGACTGGGTGAAGCACAAGCTGGAATCAAGATTGCCGGGAGAAATATCAATAACCTCAGATATGCAGATGACACCACCCTTACAGCAGAAAGTGAAGAAGAACTAAAGAGCCTCTTGATGAAAGTGAAAGAGAAAAAAAAAAAAAAGAAAGTGAAAGAGGAGAGTGGAAAAAGTTGGCTTAAAACTCAACATTCAGAAAATGAAGATCATAGCATCTGGTTCCATCACTTCAAGGCAAATAGATGAGGAAACAATGGAAACAGTGACAGACTTTGTTTTGGGGGCTCCAAAATCACTGCAGATGGTGACTATAGCCATGAAATTAGAAGACACTTGCTGCTTGGAAGAAAAGCTATGACCAACCCAAACAGCATATTAAAAAACTGAGACATTACTTTGCCAACAAAGGTCCGTCTAGTCAAAGCTGTGGTTTCTCCAGTAGTCATATACGAATGTGAGAGTTGGACTATAAAGAAAGCTGAGCACCAAAGAATTGATGCTTTTGAACTGTGGTGTTGGAGAAAACTCTTGAGAGTCCCTTGGACTTCAAGGAGATCAAACCAGTCAATCCTAAAGGAAATCAGTCCTGAATATTCCTTGGAAAGACTGATGCTGAAGCTTAAACTCCAATACTTTGGCCACCTGATGCGAAAAACTGACTTGTTACAAAAGACCCTGATGCTGGGAAAGATTGAAGGCAGGAGGAGAAGGGGACGACAGAGGAGGGGATGGTTGGTGGCATCACCAACTTGATGGACATGAGTTTAAGCAAGCTCCGGGAGATGGTGAAGGACAGGGAAACCTGGCATGCTGCAGTCCATGGGGTTGCAAAGAGTCAGACACGACTGAGCAACTGAACTGAAGATACCTAAAAGAACCTACTGCATCACGCTAGAATCAGGTACCTGTTGAACTGGCAGCAGGATAGAAACTGCCAAATTCGTCCTTCCCACTTCTTCTACTTCTTCCCTAACCATCCTCACAACACTTCCTTATCCTTTTATCAAAGGTTAAAAGAGTCCTGGCACTTGTCCCCTCCAGTGGGTCAGACTGAGGCACGAGACTGTCTGCCAACACACTCATGCCCACTGGAAGGAGGTCTGGCATCTCAGTGGCCCCCCCTTTCCCCTGACTCTGCAGTTTTAAATGTCACTCACAGATTCAGAGGAAATCAAACTAAAAAAAGAACCATTATTTAGTGGATTTCTTTCAAGTTTTGTTACCTAGTTTCCTTGGATCCACCTTAATTTATCCTGGGACCTTGGCCCAGGATCTCATTTTCATAGCTGCTGCAGAGGAAAACAAGATAATCTCTCCCTATATCTCCACGAAGCTTCAACAATACCTTTCCTGGTCCTGGCAAGACCATGTGACCATAAATGAGGTAAGTGAAAAGAAGTGAAAGTGTTAGTCACTCAGTCATGTCTGACTCTTTGTGACCCTAAGGACTGTACCCTGCGAGGTTCCTCTGGCCATGGAATTCTTCAGGCAAGAACACTGGAGTAGGTTGCCATTCCCTTCTCCAGGGGATCTTTCTGACCCAAGGATCGAGCCTGGGTCTCCTGCATTGGCAGGCAGATTCTTTACAGTTTGAGCTACCAGGGAAGCCAACTTTAGGTAGTGTAGTAATAACAAGTCTCGTTTTAATTACATAAATGTCTATTTTATTTATCCTATTCTAAATAACCATCCATATATAAATGAGGTAACATATATTTAAATGTTATGAACACTTTGATGGAGAAGGTCTACATAATCTGAAGGCAGCATTATTATCAATGGCAGTGAGGGTGGTCATTGTCTCCTTGGGCAGTCAGTGGCTCAGTTAGAGCAGAGCAGATTCAGGGGCGATGGAGAATGATTCTGGTAATAACTTGGGGGTAGGGAACAAGTTCCAGCTTCAGAATGGAAGAATGTGCTAGAAAACTGTTTCAGGGTGAGTACTTAAGAGGTGTTGGGACAGTCACCTCATTCAGAGATAGTGATTTATGGGTAAAATTGCAGAACTGGTGTGATTCCCAAAGATCCTAGAGTAAATGGAGACAAATAATGTTATCATAAAGACAGACTCAGTGACTTCCCTGGTGGTCCAGGGGTTAAGACTTGGCCTGCCAATGTAAGGGGGCGCAGGTTTGATTTCTGGTCAGGGAGTTAAGATCCCACATGCCTCTTGGCCAAAAAAACAAAACATAAAACAGAAGCAATATTGTAACAAACTTGGTAAAGACTTTAAAATTTAAAAAATAAATAAAGAGAGGCTCATGTCAATGGACCCCATTTGACCCCTTCAAGGGGTCCTGACAGTTTCCAATTTGTGTAATTTGGATCTTTCATTTAGAAATCCATTTCCTGAGGGTGTTTTTATTTTGTATAGTATATGTGGGATTGCTAATCCGTAAAGAGCATCTTTTGAGGGACTGAAGAAAGGCCCTTCTGCATGCTGTTAGCAGGAATGTGAAATGGGAAAACTAGAGTTTGGAAAGCTTTTGGGAATATCTAGCCAAGTTAAAAACACAAAAATCCTATGACATGGCAATTCCATTTTAGGAGTAGATCCTGTGCATGTACAAACGTATATGCACAAATGGCTATGTGTACATCCTACCTGGTGATGAGTTCAGCCTCAGGCCTCTTCAGCAGAGCACTGGCGAAATAACCTGTGGCAGAGCCTTCACAGGACACCGTGCAGATATTAAGAAGATTGAGATACATCCTATGTGAAGATCACACAGTACGTCAGCTGGGAAAAAACCAAGGGACACAACAGTGTGCATAATATGCTTTCATTTATGTCCAAAATTGATTTGTATGTGTGTGCCAAAGAAATTATTAGAAGCATATACCAGAAATTATTAGCAGGTGTGGAAAGAGAGGAGAGCTGGACTGAGACGCTTACTTTTCATCAGTTCATCTCATACTATTTGAATCTTATTTGATCCTGTTCATGCACTTCTTTCTCAACTAGGGAAAACATTAGAAATCAAACAAATAGGCCCTTTTCCAAGGGAACTCCCATTTCCAAGGCAATACTGCTGCCAGGAATGAACAACACTGGTTCTGTAAAAGAGAGAAACTTTTATGAGTCCAGCTAGCTCATCACATTTTAAAGACCAGCCATGTCCATTCATTGGAAAAGATCCTGATGCTGGGAAAGACTGAGGGCAGGAGGAGAAGAGGGAGACAGAGGATGAGATGGTTGAATGGTATCATCAACTCAATGGACACGAGTTTGCACGAACTCCAAGAGATAGTGAAGGACAGGGAAGCCTGGCGTGCTGCAGTTCATGGGGTCACTAAGAGTCGGACACAACTGAGTGAGCTACAACCAATGTCCACTGATAGAACAGACATTGAACTTGGGGTTCTATTAGAATTTGAAGGAAGACTCATGGAGACATTTCCCTTTCATGCTCTTGTTGATATGTGCTGTTAGCCATCTTGCCCTGCCTGTCTCCCTGTGTGGTCCTGCTACTGTAGAGGGTGTCCAGATATGTGGGCCCAAGGGTATGAGTGGCTGCTCAGAAGGTGGCAGGAACCAGAGCACAGCCTCAATTCTGGAACCTCCTAAGTGTGAGAAACTGAAGTGGGCTCATGGTGCTTCCAATGTATAACAGCCACTTGAGTCATATGTACTTTCATTTAATAATTTATTAATTTATGTGCCTAAGCTTAAAGAAAGCCTAAGAAACTCAAGAAAGCTTAAGAAAGTACTATGCTATTTTTTTTCTTACTGCTTTATTTATGTTTATTATTTATGTACTGTAGTCCACCAGCCTCCTTTGTCCTTGGAATTCTCCAGGCAAGAATACTGGGGTAGGTAGCCATTCCCTTCTCTAGGTGATCTTCCCTATCCAGAGATTGAACCTGGGTGTCCCACAATGCAGGCAGATTCTTTACTATCTGAGCCCCCAGGGAAGCTTTATTATTTGATGATTTATTATTAGTGAATCCTTACATATCCTTGTATCTTATATAGCAATAAATCCAAATGTGAGAAATTTAAATAAGACATGTTTATCTGATTGGTAAAGTTTTAAATTTGAGGAGAAGTTACTCAGTTTTCCTGGGTCTCTCCCGTTTATACACGTAATTAAATTTTTGGTTGATTTTCTCCTGGTAATCTGTGTATGTCATTTTAATCTTAGGCTAGCCAGAAGAACCTAGACGGGTAGAAAAAATTTCTTCCTCCCTGACAGCTGGCAACAGGACATGATGCAACTTTACTGGCTGGACACTCCTTGCCCCAAAGCTGTTGCAGTTAAGAGACCCTGGGACAACCTGAAAAAAGCCAGCAGTAGATGAGAATCCTTACTATATATATCAGGCTGTCTGCAGAGCCTATTGAAAAGAGTTTTTCTCTTTTCTAAAAAAATTTGATTTAGCAGAAAAATTTATATCTATATTGATATTTTTAGAGCTACTTTCTTAAGACTTGGTGACTCAGTTTCAAGTTTGTCAGAGTGCTCTTAATTTGTGGATCTGTTTCCTCCCAGAGATGGTCTCTGTTTCTCTTTGTCTCTGTCTTTTGTGTCACTTGTCATAAGGAGGAAAACCATTGGTCTGATTAGGTTTTCCTTTCATCTTGTTCAATGTTGTAAGAGCTTGGCTTGTTGGTTGATGAGAAAACTCTCTCTAATCTCTGTCATCCTGAAGGTACCCAAAGTAGTGTGCATTTGGAAGCCAAACAGATAGACTGGGATTCTAAGCATCTCTTTATCAGCTCTCAGAAGAGTTTGTCATAAGAGGTCCCAGTCCCTATGGGGTCTTTGTCATATCAATATTTATTGTTTTGTTAATGATGCAATAAAGGTCTTTGTTTTATCAGGCTATTTTGGGGAGTGGCCTTTCTGGATCTGGTGAGGGCTGCTTCATTTGCACTCTCTTGTAGGAATGCCTCGCTATCTTCTTGGTTTGAGTCACTATTAAGCTCACTCATCAATGGCCAGGTGATGTATCTTTTGAATTAGGAAAAAATTGCATTGCAATATTCAACCACAACATTTTTTGTCATTTGAAGACAGTTATTGTTTTAATCTAATTCTTTTACAAAAACGCTTCATCTTCAAGGTTTGTAGAAAGGACTTTTTGGCAAATATAGGTTTCTGATAATGTTCAGATTGTATCACTGAACTAGATAAGAAATAACAGAACTTAATGGGAAACCTGATGGCTTCATAAAACTAAGAGAAGATCAAGTTCAACAAGAATTAGTTACATAGAACTTAATGAACTGATGAATATGATTATAAACTTTATAACATTTTGTCTGAAATATTGCTATCTTTTAAAAATCTTTGTTTTCGGGGGAGGAGCCAAGATGGCGGAGGAGTAGGACGGGGAGAACACTTTCTCCCCCACAAATTCATCAAAAGAGCATTTAAACGTCGAGTAAATTCCACAAAACAACTTCTGAATGCCGGCAGAGGACATCAGGCACCCAGAAAAGCAACCCAACTCTTCGAAAGGAGGTAGGAAAAATATAAAAGACAAAAAAAGAGACAAAAGAGGGAGGGACAGAGTTCTGTCCCGGGAAGGGAGTCTTAAAAAGAGAGAAGTTTCCAAACACCAGGAAACCTTCTCACTGC
>NW_011494826.1:6214770-6215159 GCF_000754665.1 Bison bison bison | reverse complement strand
CAACAAAACCAGAGAAAGTCCTAGATATATTTTTACTATTTTTATGATCATTCTTTCTTTCTTTTTTTTAATTAAAAAAAATTTTTTAAGTCCTCTATTGTTCCTTTAATTTTCACTTTTATAACCTAGTACTTTGCAAAAAAAAAAGACCCTATTTTTTTCTTCTTCAGCAAACTTCATATATATATATTTTATAATTTTTTGACCTTGTTTTTTTTTCTCTCTCTCTCTTCTTTTCTTTAACATTGTATTTTTGAAATTCCAAACTCTACTCTAGATTTTTAATTTTAGCTTTTTGGTATATGTCATCAGTTTTGTACCTATAGTTTTTTTTATAATTTCTGTGACTTTTTTTTTTTTCTTTCTCTGTTTCTTTCTCTTCTTCTTTT
>NW_011494826.1:6213724-6214670 GCF_000754665.1 Bison bison bison | reverse complement strand
AACTAAGAGAAGATCAAGTTCAACAAGAATTAGTTACATAGAACTTAATGAACTGATGAATATGATTATAAACTTTATAACATTTTGTCTGAAATATTGCTATCTTTTAAAAATCTTTGTTTTCGGGGGAGGAGCCAAGATGGCGGAGGAGTAGGACGGGGAGAACACTTTCTCCCCCACAAATTCATCAAAAGAGCATTTAAACGTCGAGTAAATTCCACAAAACAACTTCTGAATGCCGGCAGAGGACATCAGGCACCCAGAAAAGCAACCCAACTCTTCGAAAGGAGGTAGGAAAAATATAAAAGACAAAAAAAGAGACAAAAGAGGGAGGGACAGAGTTCTGTCCCGGGAAGGGAGTCTTAAAAAGAGAGAAGTTTCCAAACACCAGGAAACCTTCTCACTGCCGAATCTGTGCCGAGCCTTGGAAGCACAGAGGGCAACTTAACAGGGACAAAAAATAAATAAACAATTAAAACTCGCAGATTGCGAGCCCTACGGTAACTCCTCCAGCAGAGAAGCAGCGCAGACGCCTGCACCCGCCACTGGCAAGCACGGGCTGGGCAGGGAGGCGCAGCGCGGGCTGCATCGCATAGAGTAAGGACCTGGCCTGAATACCCTGAGCGCTATCTGAACGAAATAATTTAGGCTAGCAAACCAGACTGTGGGATATCTACCACGCGAAAAGCCAGCCCTAACCTAAGACACCGCCAGGCCCGTGCACGGAACAAAGGACTGAACAGAGATAGCCGGCTGCAGACCATCCCCCTCCGGTGACAGGCAGCCAGAGCCGGAAGGGGGCAATCGCAGCCCCAGAGAGACATTATCTATAAAACTGTAAGCAGGCTTCTTTGCTAACCAAAACTTCTTGGGGGTCTGGACGGTCAACATCTGCCTGAGAAGGTGCGCCAGTTTTACACCCAGATAACCGAGTGGCAGGGAGGCG
>NW_011494826.1:6211565-6212729 GCF_000754665.1 Bison bison bison | reverse complement strand
AGTTGTGGAGTGCACATAAGGAAGTGACTACTGGCTAGCCCACTCTCTCCACTATTGATTCACCTCATCTCATTTGGGTCACCTCTAACTCCCTCCTCCCTCTTCTCTTCTCCATGTAACACTGTGAGCCTCTCTGAGTGACCCTCACAGTAGAGAAACTTTTCATCTTTAACGTAGATGTTTTATCAATGGTGCTGTATAGAAGGAGAAGTTTTGAAACTACTGTAAAAATAAGACCGATAACTGGAAGCAGGAGGCTTAAGTCCAAACCCTGACTCCAGGGAACTCCTGACTCCAAGAAACATTAATTGACAGGAGCTCATCAAATGCCTCCATACCGACACTGAAACCAAGCACCACACAAGGGCCAACAAGTTCCAGGGCAAGACATACCAAGCAAATTCTCCAGCAACAAAGGAACACAGCCCTGAGCTTCAAGATACAGGCTGCCCAAAGTCACCCCAAAACCATAGACATCTCATAACTCATTACTGGACATTTCATTGCACTCCAGAGAGAAGAAATACAGCTCCACCCACCAGAACACCGACAAGCTTCCCTAACCAGGAAACCTTGACAAGGCACCTGTACAAACCCACACACAGCGAGGAAACGCCACAATAAAGAGAACTCCACAAACTGCCAGAATACAGAAAGGACACCCTAAACTCAGCAATTTAAACAAGATGAAGAGACAGAGGAATACCCAGCAGATAAAGGAACAGGATAAATGCCCACCAAACCAAACAAAAGAGGAAGAGATAGGGAATCTACCTGATAAAGAATTCCAAATAATGATAGTGAAATTGATCCAAAATCTTGAAATTAATATGGAATCACAGATAAATAGCCTGGAGACAAGGATTGAGAAGATACAAGAAAGATTTAACAAGGACCTAGAAGAAATAAAAAAGTCAATATATAATGAATAATGCAATAAATGAAATTAAAAACACTCTGGAGGCAACAAATAGTAGAATAACAGAGGCAGAAGATAGGATTAGTGAATTAGAAGATAGAATGGTAGAAATAAATGAATCAGAGACGATAAAAGAAAAACGAATTAAAAGAAATGAGGACAATCTCAGAGACCTCCAGGACAATATTAAACGCTACAACATTCGAATCATAGGGGTTCCAGAAGAAGAAGACAAAAAGAAAGAC
>NW_011494826.1:6209292-6210265 GCF_000754665.1 Bison bison bison | reverse complement strand
GAAAACACAACAACCCAAAACCTGTGGGACACGGTAAAAGCAGTCCTAAGGGGAAAGTTCATAGCAATAGGCACACCTCAAGAAACAAGAAAAAAGTCAAATGAATAACCTAACCCTACACCGAAAGCAACTAGAAAAGAAAGAAATGAAGAACCCCAGGGTTAGTAAAAGGAAAGAAATCTTAAAAATTAGAGCAGAAATAAATGCAAAAGAAACAAAAGAGACCATAGCAAAAATCAACAAAACCAAAAGCTGGTTCTTTGAAAGGATAAATAAAGTTGACAAACCATTAGCCAGACTCATCAAGAAACAAAGGGAGAAAAATCAAATCAATAAAATTAGAAACAAAAATGGAGAGATCACAACAGACAACACAGAAATACAAAGGATCATAAGACACTACTATCAACAATTATATGCCAATAAAATGGACAACGTGGAAGAAATGGACAAATTCTTAGAAAAGTACAACTTTCCAAAATTCGACCAGGAAGAAATAGAAAATCTTAACAGACCCATCACAAGCACAAAAATTGAAACTGTAATCAAAAATCTTCCAGCAAACAAAAGCCCCAGTCCAGACGGCTTCACAGCTGAATTCTACCAAAAATTTAGAGAAGAGCTAACACCTATCCTGCTCAAATTCTTCCAGAAAATTGCAGAGGAAGGTAAACTTCCAAACTCATTCTATGAGGCCACCATCACCCTAATACCAAAACCTGACAAAGATCCCACAAAAAAAGAAAACTACAGGCCAATATCACTGATGAACATAGATGCAAAAATCCTTAACAAAATTCTAGCAATCAGAATCCAACAACACATTAAAAAGATCATACACCACGACCAAGTGGGCTTTATCCCAGGGATGCAAGGATTCTTCAATATCTGCAAATCAATCAATGTACTACACCACATTAACAAAATGAAAAATAAAAACCATATGATTATCTCAATAGATACAGAGAAAGCC
>NW_011494826.1:6208989-6209192 GCF_000754665.1 Bison bison bison | reverse complement strand
ATCTCAATTACAGGAGAAAAACTATTAAAAATTCCAACATATGGAGGCTGAACAACACGCTGCTGAATAACCAGCAAATCACAGAAGAAATCAAGAAAGAAATCAAAATCTGCATAGAAACGAATGAAAATGAAAACACAACAACCCAAAACCTGTGGGACACGGTAAAAGCAGTCCTAAGGGGAAAGTTCATAGCAATAGGC
>NW_011494826.1:6206115-6207958 GCF_000754665.1 Bison bison bison | reverse complement strand
CAGAATAAAATACTTAGGAATATATCTACCTAAAGAAACTAAAGACCTATATATAGAAAACTACAAAACACTGGTGAAAGAAATCAAAGAGGACACTAATAGATGGAGAAATATACCATGTTCATGGATTGGAAGAATCAATATAGTGAAAATGAGTATACTACCCAAAGCAATTTATAGATTCAATGCAATCCCTATCAAGCTACCAACAGTATTCTTCACAGAGCTAGAACAAATAATTTCACAATTTGTATGGAAATACAAAAAACCTCGAATAGCCAAAGCGATCTTGAGAAAGAAGAATGGAACTGGAGGAATCAACCTACCTGACTTCAGGCTCTACTACAAAGCCACAGTTATCAAGACAGTATGGTACTGGCACAAAGACAGAAATATAGATCAATGGAACAAAATAGAAAGCCCAGAGATAGATCCACGCACATATGGACACCTTATCTTTGACAAAGGAGGCAAGAATATTCAATGGATTAAAGACAGTCTCTTTAACAAGTGGTGCTGGGAAATCTGGTCAACCACTTGTAAAAGAATGAAACTAGAACACTTTCTAACACCATACACAAAAATAAACTCAAAATGGATTAAAGATCTAAACGTAAGACCAGAAACTGTAAAACTCCTAAAGGAGAAAATAGGCAAAACACTCTCTGACATACATCACAGCAGGATCCTCTATGACCCACCTCCCAGAATATTGGAAATAAAATCAAAAATAAACAAATGGGACCTAATTAACCTTAAAAGCTTCTGCACATCAAAGGAAACTATTAGCAAGGTGAAAAGACAGCCTTCAGAATGGGAGAAAATAATAGCAAATGAAGCAACTGACAAACAGCTAATCTCAAAAATATACAAGCAACTCCTACAGCTCAACTCCAGAAAAATAAATGACCCAATCAAAAAATGGGCCAAAGAACTAAATAGACATTTCTCCAAAGAAGACATACAGAGGGCTAACAAACACATGAAAAGATGCTCAACATCACTCATTATCAGAGAAATGCAAATCAAAACCACTATGAGGTACCATTTCACACCAGTCAGAATGGCTGCAATCCATAAGTCTACAAATAATAAATGCTGGAGAGGGTGTGGAGAAAAGGGAACCCTCTTACACTGTTGGTGGGAATGCAAACTAGTACAGCCACTATGGAGAACAGTGTGGAGATTCCTTAAAAAACTGGAAATAGAACTGCCTTATGATCCAGCAATCCCACTGCTGGGCATACACACTGAGGAAACCAGAAGGGAAAGAGACACGTGTACCCCAATGTTCATCGCAGCACTGTTTATAATAGCCAGGACATGGAAGCAACCTAGATGTCCATCAGCAGCTGAATGGATAAGAAAGCTATGGTACATATACACAATGGAGTATTACTCAGCCATTAAAAAGAAAACATTTGAATCAGTTCTAATGAGGTGGATGAAACTGGAGCCTATTATACAGAGTGAAGTAAGCCAGAAGGAAAAAACACCAATACAGTATAATAACGCATATATATGGAATTTAGAAAGATGGTAACAATAACCCTGTGTACGAGACAGCAAAAGAGACACTGATGTATAGAACAGTCTTATGGACTCTGTGGGAGAGGGAGAGGGTGGGAAGATTTGGGAGAATGGCATTGAAACATGTAAAATATCATGTATGAAACGAGATGCCAGTCCAGGTTCGATGCACAATACTGGATGCTTGGGGCTAGTGCAGTGGGACGACCCAGAGGGATGGTATGAGAAGGGAGGAGGGAGGAGGGTTCAGGATGGGGAACACATGTATACCTGTGGCGGATTCATTTTGATATTTGGCAAAACTAATACAATT
>NW_011494826.1:6194450-6206015 GCF_000754665.1 Bison bison bison | reverse complement strand
TTTTCCTCTTATACTATGATTTACAACAATTTATTTAACTACACCTTTGTAAGCAGAACTGAAACATTTTTTCCCTATATAATCCTTCCAGAATTTAGAAACTCTTAGTTAAGTACTCTTATTTTTATGCCAATATAGTTATTTGCATACGTTTACTAAGAATCTGTTCTCAGTGTAACAGGACACAATTGGAAACATTGATTATAAACATTACCATGGCTTTGACAGGAATGTCATATTTGAGAATATATACATAATCAGATATGACCAAATGGCCTTATGGAACTAGATTGACTTTATGGAACCATAAAGCCCCTTGGAAAAAGAGCGTGGTGTCTTGCAGGCAAGCCTGATGGCAAGTTCTTGGCCTGGTTTCCTGGCCTTGAGAGGCATTTAAAAAGTTCAATCTGGAAATTCCATATGAAAAATTCCAGTAAAGCAGATTCAAAAGAGCTTATTTGGTCAATTGCTATTCTTGCTGGACTTATGTAAATAATCAAGCCAAGTTTAATGAGACTAAACTTATTTTGCAAGTAAATTAGTCTTAATTTGTCTTTGGTAGAAATGAGGGTGATTCTAAAGAGAAAAAAAATTGCTTCAGCAGAAACTTAATATACAGTTGTGGATGTTGTTGCTGCTGTTGTACAGTCGCTCAGTCGTGTCCAACTGACTCTTTGCGACCCCATGGACTGCAGCATGCCAGGCCTCCCTGTCCTTCACCATCTCCCGGAGCCTGCTCAAACTCATGTCCATTGAGTGAGTGATGCCATCCAACTATCTCATCCTTTGTTGTCCCCTTCTCCCACTGCCTTCAATCTTTCCCAGCATCGGGGTCTTTTCTAATGAATCAGCTCTTCACATCAGGTGGGCCAAAGTATTAGCGTTTCAGCTTCAGCATCAGTCCTTCCAATGAATATTCAGGACTGATTTCCTTTAGGATGGATCGATTTGATCTCCTTGCAGTTACAGAAATTAGATTGTAAAAAAAAGTTTGGGAGTACAAGTGTTAGCAAAAGTGAGAGAGAAGTAGCAGTGGTGGGTATAAATTGCCTCAATTCTTTTAGAAGATGGTTTGACAGTATCTGTTCAAAGAAATATATGCATAGTCCCTGACACAGCAATTCCTTGTCTAGGATTCCTTTTGCAGAAACACTTCCAGATGTGCACAAAGATTATTGTACAAGAATTTTATTCAATGCTGTTCCTATTTAGGAAGATTGGAAACAACCCAAATGCATGCCAATAGCATTAAACACTCATGATACTTCTGTACAATGGGACATGATGGTGGCGTAAAGAGAAGCTGCTCTGCATGTATTGATATGGAATGATGTCCATGATTGAGAGCCAAGTTTTTTGAAAAAAGTAAAAGTGAAAAGGCATTATGTATGTTCTTATTTCAATTTATAAATACTCTAAAGATCTGTAATAGTATGCACTAAAAAATAATATTTGGACAAGTATAAACTAAGCAGTGTTTATCTCTGGGGTTTATAGGGACTTCTACTATTTTATGGCATACACTTTGTAATTTTTATTACAGTCATGTGTTACTTTTATTATCAGAGATAACAATAATGGTTTTTAAAATAAGCAAAAAATATTGATCAGAAAAAAATAGTGCACACTCATTCTTAAAGGCAACTAATACCAGGAAGCTTTTGATTTTTACTTTTAAAAGTTAGTCTGTTCCTCTGATCAAGTTTGCACACCAGTGACTAAGTTTGGAGAAAAGAACTTTCTTTACTGCTTCCAATTATATTCTAATTTGTTGTGGAATGCCACTGTCCATTATCATTTACACTCTTGTTTGGCTGGTCCAGGGTCCTAAAAAGGACTGAGTTGGTGACTCATTCCAGCAGTCCCACTTAGTGAGGAACTGTAGGCTAGGGTGAAATAACTTACTCACTGCAGACTTAAACAAGCAGCAAGACTCGAGTCTCCTGACAGCTATTCTAGTCAGAACAAACCCTACTTTGCTCTTTCCATGGCTTTATAATGAAAGTTGTTCAAATGGAGATTTATCTCTTTATTTTGGTGGAATGTCTCAGGAGTTTGATTTGAAAGATGAAATGCATAGTTGCCTTTCAGCTCATGCACAGTCTGGCAAGTCTTCTCATTAGCATTTTCGGCTCAGTCTTTGCCCATCCAGCCCTGGCTTCCTTCCTGGAATGAGTCGTGGCTTGAGCTCCAGGGGCTGCCTGAGCCTCCTGCCTCTCAGTGCTGCTGCCAGCCCCGCCAGCATGGCCTGAATCACACAGCCATCACTGCTGATGCACTTCAGTCTCCAGCCTGGGAGATGAGACCGGATTGGCTCTTAGAGAATAGGATGCCAGTTTCTTTCCTGAAGAAACAACAGACTCTGTCTCCTGGAACTGAGCTGTAACATCAGAGCTGTGAGGTGAGGGTCGTATCAGCCTGGGCATTTGTTAGAGGTCAGGAGCTTAAGGCCTTGAGTAGTGAACTGAAGGGCTCCACACTTTGGGTCCCTTTCCAGTCTCTGGTTTATGAATGTCATCAATTCAAAGAATAAGCAAGACAGACACAACACAATAAAAAAGGAAGTGCCCTGAAATTGTCAGTTCATTATGAAAGGTCTCTGTATTAGAGATGTCCTCAAATTGGACAACATCCTAAAATTCATATATTTCCAATAACAAGCTGTAAAACTAAAATAAAATGCTAAAAGATTAATACTAAAAACTCATTTTTATCAATCATGGTAGAGCAAAGAATGAATTTGCTTTCTAGGCTTTCATCAGAAAATAACATTTTAAAAGACTTAAAAAAATTTTTTTTTTGATGCAGACTATTTTTTAAAGTCTTTATTGAATTTGTTACAATATTGTATCTGTTTTATGTTTTGCTTTTTGGCCGAGAGGCATGTGTGATTTTAACTCCCTGACCGGGGACTGAACCTGCATCCTCTGCACTAGAAGTTGAAGTCTTAACCACTGGATCACCATAGAAGACTCAAAGATTGTTGATCTATAAAAGGCACTCAAACAGCAGGCAACCAAAATGGGGAACTAGAGAGGTATGTCAGACTGTTAATGAATATATGATGTTGTTTATATGAATGTTGTAATGTCTGTGGTATTGTTCACAATCTAAATCTAAATCTAAAATTGGTATTTTAGATTTCTGATTTTCTTTTATTTCTTTTCCACTCTAAATAAACATTCATTTGGTAGCAATTTCATGCTCTTTTTCTTAAAGAGAGTCTCCTAAATTGCATACACATCATTCCCCCACAAAATATGGACCAACTTCTGTAGGTGTTCTTGCTGATACACAGCTGCAATATGTGTGTCCAGCACTGGCAAGGCATCTCCAACACTGTTATCATCTACAAGATCATTCTCTCCTTAGCAAGTGTGTATTGCTTCTTACCCTGGAAGAGCAGTCACATCTATTACCTTGGATATAGTGTAGAGACTATGGATGACTTAAAGCGTCTCTTAGTTACTTAAACTCTCTGTGCCTTAGTTTTCTCATCTGTAAAATGAGGATAATCCTAACGTCTACTTTGTAGGATCACTGTGAGGGGTAAATGAATTAATATCTGTAACTTGCTTAGAACTGTAAGAGCTGGCTGTGATTTTATTTTCTTCTTTGCCCATATATGTGCACTTCACAATATGCAGTAGCACAAGACCTCAGACTTTGTTCAGCTTTTTCTCCCTCCTCCCCTCAGTATCGGAAGTTTGGAGGAGAGATGAGAGATTCGTAGTGGAAGGACTCATATGAAAGGCAGCAAAATCTTCTTCAAACAGGAAATCAACAGATAAGGTAAAAATTCATATCCAGAAATCACAATGGAAGCATATTATCTAGAAAAGTGTACTTATGGAGACAAATTCTAGAAGAAATGGCTGAAAGATTTGAAAGTTGTGGCCTCTGAAGAGGTAAGAACGGACGGAGCGGGAAATTACTGTTTTTTTCATCATAAGTTTTGACTCTTTTAAATATGTACATATGTAACTTTGCTTTTTAAATTTTAAATATTTTTAAGATGTTACAAATATTTGACTAAAAATATCCTTTCAAAGCATTCTTTTGATTGGAAGAACTAGGTTTTTTTCTCCTGATGTGATAACAATGCTCTTGGTTCCTCTTTGTAGTTATTTTAATAAGAAAAATTAATAAGCAGCAAATTGCAACAAAAAGGAAGAGGGTTTGTTTAGGTAAATCACAAGTAAGCTTTCCCTTGTGGAAGCCTTTGCTTAATTGGGCTGCAGCTGGTGCTAATTTATCCCCTTCACTGTATCTCATTTTGGTCTTGCATGCGTATTTGCCTGTGTTTGTGTTTTAAGCTTCACATAATTTGAGGCTTTCATTTGATGGCATGAATTCAGATACAACTGGGAACTGCTCATGAGAAGCTTGTCCTAAAGTAGAATTTACTTTTTTGTTATGGCTGTTTTGAGGTATACCTGGCAGCCACTGATTGTAATTGGAGTGCAGCTGGGATGAACTAGGTTGGGGGTTTCTACGTGATCATATTTGATCTTATTTTTCCTTTCTATTATTTTCTCAGTGCCTACCCTCCCACTCCTCAATTTGGTATTCAAGCAGGCAAGAAGCTCTGATTGGCTGGTTACTAGGTACACTGGTTCATTGGGCATGACAATCAATGCCCGAGCCTCAGTCTAGAAAAGGTAGCATCCTGGGCACAACATGGACAAGGAATTGGCTTTTTTAGTTTGAAAGATGGAGAATAACATCTGGGCAGATTTCTCTTGTGCCTGGGAGTGTTTCTGCTGGGTCTGCTGGACACAAATTGCATTTCATTATCATCTAACAAGTGGCATCTGTCATGGTCCCATCTCTCCTTGGCTCACAGGAAGGATCAGTGAACAGAACATATTGTTGTTGATTTTGTTCAATCTAGGTACAAGAGGAAGATTTCATTTTATTACTGAATTGCAAGTCATGCTTGCAGCCAAAATTAATCACTTGCTGAAGAGTCTTACTGTTCTTTTTTCCCTGTTTAGATTTTACAGAGGCAATACCTGACTTAAAAGGGAGAAAAGGTAATCAGAGCCCAACTGCCAGCTGTTTTGTAAGGCAAAACGGGATTTTGAGTTTGAGACATAGTAAATCATATCACAAGATACTACAGGCTAAGTTACTCTCTCTATAAGAGATTCATCAATGAAGCATTGAAAGTAACCGTTGAACTCTGAAAACATGCCAAATGAAATAAACCTGACACAAAAAGACAACTATGATTCCACTTATATGAGGGACCGAAAGTAGTCAAATTCATAGAGGTGAAAATACATGGTTACCAAGGATGGGGGAGGAGGGAATGAGGAGTTATTGTTTATTGGGTCACAGTTTCTGTTCAGGATGTTGAAAACTTCTGGAAATGGATGGTGGTAATGGTTGCACATCATTGTGAATGTGCCTAATGTCACCAAATTATGCACCTAAAAGTGGTTAAAATGGTAAGTTTAATGTATATTTTACCACAATAACAAAAATATAAAAAAAAAAAAGCAGTGTTCCCTGTGTGATGCTGGTTCAATCCCAATTATATAAATAGGCACATTATGCAATTTTGTAAAACTCAGAGATATTTACAGCTACACTCCCCAGTCATCCTTTGACCTTTTCCCCATATTGTTCTTCAAGAAGGGAAATAGAGGAAAAGGAAATTTAACCTTATAAACACGGCTGATTTGGGGACTAATCCACAGTCCTCTTGTAACATGGGGTTTATCACAGTCTAATCAATATTTAAGTGCCGAGATTACCAGTAGATTTCAAATTTTCCTCATCCTACTCCTCCTTCATGGGTGAGGAGATGATGTTTTGGATAAGCGGTAGCTCTTGCCATCATCGCTACTCTCCTCTGAGGGCGACCAGTCTCCCCAACAGCTGCAGAAAGAATTTCCACAATAGCTCAGTCAAAGGGGAGCGGTGGGAATTCTGTGGGATTAGAGTGGAATTTGGAGCTCTGGCACGGAGGCTGGGAGGCTGCAGATGGACACTGAAGCTATTTGTTAATGTAATGTTTCCAAAGCACAGCTAACGCTTGCCTGTGTCTCCTTATCTCTGAGCCATCTCCTTCCTGTCGTGCTAATAGGCAGGAACTGCTAGAAGCGTCCCTTGTCCCTCACATATCAGAAGGCAGTATACTCGGATGCCTGCTGGGAAGCAGTCGGGCAGTCACTGAAGTGAGGACAGCTCACATGCTCAGCTTGAGAAGTCCTCTGCTCCCTCAAAACTGTACATTTGCTCTGTGATGATGACCATCAGAAGAGAAGCAGTCAGATCAATACATTTTACACTTTCCTTCCCTTCCCTTCAGTTCAGTTCAGTTCAGTCGCTCAGTCATGTCCGACTCTTTGGGACCCCATGAGTCGCAGCACACCAGGCCTCCCTGTCCATCACCATCTCCCAGAGTTCACTCAAACTCATGTCCGTCGAGTCAGTGATGCCATCCAGCCATCTCATCCTCTGTCGTCCCCTTCTCCTCCTGCCCCCAATCCCTCCCAGCATCAGAGTCTTTTCCAATGAGTCAACTCTTTGTGTGAGGTGGCCAAAGTACTGGAGTTTCAGCTTTAGTATCATTCCTTCCAAAGAAATCCCAGGGCTGATCTCCTTCAGAATGGACTGGTTGGATCTCCTTGCAGCCCAAGGGACTCTCAACAGTCTTCTCCAACACCACAGTTCAAAAGCATCAGTTCTTCGGCACTCAGCCTTCTTCACAGTCCAACTCTCACATCCATACATGACCACTGGAAAAACCATAGCCTTGACTAGATGGACCTTTGTTGGCAAAGTAATGTCTCTGCTTTTGAATATGCTATCTAGGTTGATCATAACTTTCCTTCCAAGGAGTAAGCATCTTTTAATTTCATGGCTGCAGTCACCATCTGCAGTGATTTTGGAGCCCAAAAAAATAAAATCTGACACTGCTTCCACTGTTTCCCCATCTATTTCCCATGAAGTGATGGGACTAGATGCCATGCTCTTAGTTTTCTGAATGTTGAACTTTAAGCCAACTTTTTCACTCTCCTCTATGCCTGTCACCCAGAAGAATTTATTGTTCCATTTCTTTTTGAGGTTCTATGACGTTAATATGTCAAACTTAATGGAGAGGAAATACTATGTCTTTTTATATCCACAGAAAGCACAATCGTGGTACTTTTAGCCCAGTGTCCGGTCACGCTAGGTGTCATGTTGCAGAAACCATAGCCAATACTATTCATTTTCCTGCATGTATATAAATATCTTGCTCTAGGGGATGAGGTAAATGCATCAACCTATTCATAGATCATTCTAAATAAATAAGAGAGCATTGCAGGGGGAGAAGGGTAGGGAAATCTTAAAACTTGGAAGTGTATTAACTATGTGTGTGTGTGTGTGTGTGTGTGTGCTCGGTTGATCAGTTGTGTTCAATTCTTTGCAACCCCATGGACTGTAGCCCACCAGGCTACTCTGTCCACAGAATTTCCCAGGCAAGAATACTGGAGTGGATTGCCATTTCCTATCCAGGGTATCTTTCCAACAACCCAGGGATCGAACCCTCATCTCTTGCATCTCCTGCATTGGCAGGTGGATTCTTTACCACTAGCGCTGCCTGGGAAGCCTGTAGTAACTACATTGTTTTCTAAAATAACTATCATAGAGATCATTGTTGAGCAAGAATTTTTAATGATTGATAAAGCTTAAAAAATTTGAAGAAAATACAATTGTTTTCTTATATTAAGGGGAAAAAAATAGCCAAAACTTGGAAACAAAGAAAAAGGTAACTGCATATCCTTTCTATATCACACTGGAGCAATGTCCAATGGGCCAACTAAGGACTACCTAGTGCTCTAGGGTATGATATGTACTTTTATTGGATATTATTTACTATTGATTGTATATGTTAACCTGTAGAAAATGTAAGCAATGAAAATTATTCTTGTCCAATAGCAATACAAATGAATTTGCTCACAGAGAAATTGTTTCTGCCTGGTAAAAAAGATCACAACCTAAAGGTCTAAGTTTTGCCCTGTATGATATAACAAATTTGTGTAATTTAGACATTTATTAAAGTATGGTTTTTTAAGTGACTATAGATAATCTTGGAGAAGGCACTGGCAACCCACTCCAGTACTCTTGCCTGGAAAATCCCATGGGCTGGTAGGCTGCAGTCCATGGGGTCACTAAGAGTCGGTCACGACTAAGTGACTTCACTCTCACTTTTCACTTTCATGCATTGGAGAAGGAAACGGCAACCCACTCCAGTGTTCTTGCCTGGAGAATCCCAGGGACGGTGGAGCCTGGTGGGCTGCAGTCTATGGGGTCTTACAGAGTCGGACACGACTGAAGCGACTTAGCAGCAGCAACATAGATAACCTGTTTTTCCTATATTCCTTGGAACCAGTTTTGATCTTTCATGAATGAGATAAACAGACCTTTAGTGCATACTCACTTTAATTTTGTACAGCAGTTATGTTTGTAACCTTGTGAAAATTATACTTTGACACTAGTGTACTCCTCAAGGCCTAAGAAGGCAAGTAACTGACAGTCACTGATAATGCTGGTTAGAAGCCAGTGTTCTCAAACACAAAAAGTGAGTTCACATGAAACATCAATGTTGTTTGTTTTTCACGATGCCCAAAGTCCAAATGGGTTTTGAATTGTCAGCAACCTGCCTCAGCACTGAACTGAGACATTCCAAATTCACTATCAGAGTGGTCAAGTGGGCTGGAGAGGGGGCAATGAAGTGAAAAGACCACTCGGTCCAGAATTACTAAGTTATCCAGAATGGGAAGGGTCAATTTGCAACCTAAAAGTTATAAACACAAATCCAAAATGTATCAGCTATGTGTATAATCTCAAAGACTGGATTCCTATTAATAATTCAACCTCAAATATGACAGAAAGGAAGTTTTTATATTTAAACTGGGAGCAGGAAATGATCAATATGCCTTCCTTCTTAAAGGATCATAATGAGGTTCATGAGTGAATGGCTCTTTGTGGACCTGAACTGGGAGGAGATAACTAAAATGAAGAGAGATAAATTGGTCTGAGTAATAAAGTAAAAGATTATTCCAGAAGCTCCTCTAGAGGGAGGAAGTATGTGGTCCCTGAGGGATGTGGACAAAGTGAGGCAGAAAGAAGTGTCCAGGAGAGAGCAGGCTCTGTGGCTGCAGAGTCAGATCCTTCCATGGAGAGAAGAGTCTTGAACAAACCGTGTCCAGTATTTGATTTTGAACTTTTTTCTGCTGTTCTATGATTGCCCTCAGTCCCCTCAGCCTTTCAGTAGATACCTGTCACCTTAAGGAGAGGCTTTGAGGAATAAAAGAGGAGCCAGATAAGCCCACAGAGGAGAAGTATGGAGAGGAGGGGACAGAAGCCACAAAAGCTGAGGTGGCTGGGAGGAGGCATGGCCTGAAATATCACCCCTCCCCTCTCTGCCTGGCTCCTGAGAAACCTTAGGAACTGGAGAAGCATGCTGGATTCCCTGTATTTGTATAAGAGGGCTCAGTTCATTTTTCTTAATTAAAAGAAATAATGATCCCAGAATACTAGAGAGCTTGAGAATCCAAGGTATAAATATACCTTAAAAATCTGGAGCAAAATGGGCCATGAAACATGGATTGAAGCCATCAGGCCCAGTTGGGTTCCTGTCTGGATAAATCACAAGTCTAGGGTTCTTCTTGCTAGTTCAGAGTAGGAGCAAAACAGTTTCGAGAGAACTGGCTCTTTAAGAAAATAAACAACAGCAAATTGCTCAAATAAAACAAGGTCCAGGCCTGAGCAGGGGCTTCTCAAGCAAAAAGACCTAAAAGTGAAGACTTATTTGCAATGTGGTACAACGGCCTCTGAATTTGAGATACTTTTAAAGCAGGGGTTAAGGAAATGAATGAGATAGCTAAATCTCTCAAGTTAAGATTCTGTTTAGAAAAGGAAAACTTGAGTCTTTTTAGAGCAGTTCAAACAAAAGTGCTCATGATAGAAGGTGCTAGAACCAGGTTCTTATTCTAGGGCAGTGATTATTTTGGCTAATGTGGTACTGCTCTAGAGACACTTTGCTGCAAATAAGAAAGGGCTTTGCCTCTCCAGGACTGGCACCACTACAACCATTCAGAAGAGATCAGATTAACAAGCCAGGCACCAGGTAGCCTGAAGAAAGCTCACCAAACAGCCCCACAGACAGGTAGGGTTTTCCAGGTAATGTTGGGTGAGGCCTCTGACTTCTCCTCAGCTTTTAAAACAGATTTGAGCATTTCGTGGTAATCCTTTTGCTTTCACTGTTCGGCCTGAAATCCATAAACTTGGGTGGTCCTAAATCGATTTTGTTAACATTCTGTATCTTTTCCTTGCATCAGTGATAGATTTTAGAGGTTTTCTGTTTGTCTTGTTTTTTTTATTTTTTGTTGGAAAAGAACATGGTGCCGGCAGCAGGCTAGAAAGGGATAAAAGGCATTCACGTAGCTTTTTAGGAATAAATACCGGGAAACAGCCCAGATTTTGAAATTATACATTTCTATTCTATAAGACTAATAAAAAATTCCTTTAGCCGTAAAAAACATATCTGATGCTATATGCTTTCAGAAGCATGTTTAGACACTTGATTTCATGAAATTTTCTTTATAAGAACCCCATGAATTATTCAGAGTGAAAAATATTATTTTCTCCTTTTGCTCCCCTTTTTCCCCAGCTACCATGCTCCCTCACCCACAATTCTGTCCTGAAATTTAATGATGATAACACTGAAATCAAACCTGGCAAGAGATCCCCAAGCTGGCAAGGCAGCCAATACAGGAACTCAGACTGGACCTCAGGACTCCTGAACTTTAGTCCCGTGGTCTTTCCTTACGAATGTATAAATAAATTATCCTAAATTATTAATTATTCTCTCATTAATTAACAGAAGTTGGTGTCCGTGCCGTTATTCCTTACTCCTGTTTACCTTTATTTATGTCTTCAATTCAGTTCAGTCGCTCAGTTGTATCTGACTCTTTGCAACCCCATAGACAGCAGCACGCCAGGCTTCCCTGTCCATCACCAACTCATATAGCTTGCTCAAACTCATGTCCATCAAATTGGTGGTACCATCCAACCATCTCATCCTCTGTCATCCCCTTCTCCTCCTGCCTTCAATTTTTCCCACCATAAGGGTCTTTTACAATGAGTCAGTTCTTTGCATGAATGTTAGGTCTTAAGCCAGCTTTTTCACTTTCATCAAGAGGCTCTTTAGTTCCTCTTCGCTCTCTGCCATAAGGATGCTGTCATCTGTATATCTGTCCTAGTGGGTCTAAAAATTTTAGCTTCCCAGGCCTTGATTCTACCTGGAGCCAAGGACGTTTGTGTTGGGCGTGGTAGGGGCCCCTGTTGCATGGATGAATGAATGAATAAACCTACTGAAGGGAAGGACTGAGTGGAGGATGGAGATGCTGGCCTTTCTCAGGACACAGGGTAGGGTCTTCCTGCGCCTGGAAAGCTCTCTCCTCAGTGCTCACTCAGTCTTTTCTGGGTTCCCTCCTCTGTGCTCTGGCCACTGCTTTTGCCTTGTCTGCACGCCCCTCCTTCTCCCCCCAGCCGATAAACATGGGG
>NW_011494826.1:6183578-6194350 GCF_000754665.1 Bison bison bison | reverse complement strand
TTCCTACACTCACTCCCAAATGGGTTCAACACTGCCTTCTCCTTCAATTGTCACCTACGGGCTATTAACCCCCAGACCATTTCTACCCCAGGCCTTTCTGAGCTTCAACCCTTAAATCCAACTATGGATTGAATATGTCTACTATGATGTCCCAAATTCTCATCATGCTCCAGACAGAACTCAGGATCTTCCCTCTTCCCCCAAATAGGATTGATCTCCTATCCACTACCCATCTGACAGCAAAGTCCTGGGAACTCCTCTCTCCCTCTCCTCCTGGAACCCATGGATGACCAAGACTGCTGCTTTAGCCTGCTAAATATCTGGTAACTGTGACAACTTCCCTCCACTCATCCCAGCCTAAACTACCATCATCTTTCATCTGGACCTGCTGTGAAGTCTGCTTCTTCTCAAATCCATGCTTGTTCCTCTCTTACTCCTCTTTACACCAAAGGCTCTGCTACTATCAATCACCTGCTTCTATATTGCTTCCCTGAACCACCCCTCCCTCTCTGTGCTGCTGCCAAGCTGACTGTCTTTTGGTTCAGTGCATCAAGCCACGCTCCCCTTCCCTCCACTGGCCCCCTTCCTCCCCAACCACCACCATCACAGGGGCTTCAGTTCAGTTCAGTTCAGTCGCTCAGTCGTGTCCAACTCTTTGCAACCCATGAACTGCAGCACGCCAGGCCTCCCTGTCCATCACCAACTCCTGGAGTCCACCCAAACCCATGTCCATTGTGTCGGTGATGCCATCCAACCATCTCATCCTCCGTCGTTCCCTTCTCCTCCTGCCCTCTATCTTTCCCAGTATCAGGGTCTTTTCAAATGACTCAGCTCTTTGTATCAAGTGTCCAAAGTATTGGAGTTTCAGCTTCAACATCAGTCCTTCCGATGAACACCCAGGACTAATCTCCTTTACGATGGACTGGTTGGATCTCCTTGCAGTCCAAGGGACTCTCAACAGTCTTCTCCAACACCACAGTTCAAAAGCATCAATTCTTTGGCATTCAGCTTTCTTTATAGTCCAACTCACATCCATACATGACCACTGAAGAAATCATAGCCTTGACTAGACGGACCTTTGTTGGCAAAGTAACGTCTCTGCTTTTGAATACACTATCTAGGTTGGTCATAACTTTCCTTCCAAGGAGTAAGCATCTTTTAATTTCATGGCTGCAGTCACCATCTGCAGTTATTTTGGAGCCCAGAAAAATAAAGTCTGACACTGTTTCCACTGTTTCCCCATCTATTTCCTATGAAGTGATGGGACGAGATGCCATGATCTTAGTTTTCTGAATGTTGAGCTTTAAGCCAACTTTTTCACTCTCCTCTTTCACCAATGGCACCCCACTCCAGTACTCTTGCCTGGAAAATCTCATGGACGGAGGAGCCTGGTAGGCTGCAGTCCATGGGGTCACTAAGAGTCGGATACAACTGAGCAACTTCACTTCACTTTCACCTTCATCAAGAGGCTCTTTAGTTTTTCTTCACTTTCTGCCATAAGGGTGGTGTCATCTGCATATCTGAGGTTATTGATACTTCTCCCAGCAATCTTGGTTCCAGCTTGTGGTTCTTCCAGCCCAGCATTTCTCATGATGTACTCTGCATATAAGTTAAACAAGCAGGGTGACAATATACAGCCTTGACATACTGCTTTTACTATTTGGAACCAGTCTGTTGTTCCATGTCCAGTTCTAACTGTTGCTTCCTGATCTGCATACAGGTTTCTCAAGAGGCAGATCAGGTGATCTGGTATTCCTATCTGTTTCAGAATGTCCCACAGTTTATTGTGATCCACACAGTCAAAGGCTTTGGCATAGTCAATAAAGCAGAAATAGATGTTTTTCTGGAACTCTCTTGCTTTTTCGATGATCCATCGGATGTTGGCAATTTTCACCCATGGGCTTGTCTGTGCCAGGGGACTCCCCAACCCCCTCATTACCTGCTCATCCTCCAGAGCTCACCCCAAGCATCATTTCCTCAACGCTAGACTATGTTCCTTTGTTCAACATGAGCACAGGGTGATGACCTGGAGACACATAGCTCAGATCTGTAATTACACTCCTTCCTCCGTCAACCACCCTTTCCTGAGCACTTTTCTTTGTGACGGGCACTGTTCTAGGCGCTTGAGATCCACTGGGTAACTAAACAGACAAAAATCCCTGCTGTAAATGGGCTTAAATTCTATGGGAAATTATAAATACATTTCTGTGCTTAACCTTTTTAATGTCTGTCCTGCACTGGCCTCTAAGAATGGTGGGATGGTGTCTGTTTTTGCCATCAAGAGTTATCAGCCCTCAGCACAATGCTAGTTCCCAGGAGACACTCAAACATTTCGGTAACTATTGGCTCTTAACATTTGTAAATTAACAAATGAGTGAATAAATGTAATTTTAATATCGTGACTTGGCTTATATTATTAAACTTGTGATATTTTCAATAGTCAATAAATATTGTGATAAAGGATCAGAAAATAAAGTCTATGTGTAACCACCAAGACAATCTTTGTCCAACTTACCCATTAACCTTTAAAGGCTGTGAAGCAGCCATTTCCTTCTCTCCTAGCATTTAAATGGCTTCTGAAGAACTAGCTGAACTTTGCTGCCATCTTGTGACCAAAGTTAATACCACAGTGATGAAGGCTCCATCTCATTGTATTTCAAGTTCTCTATTCAATGAAAAGGCCCACCATTGTGTTCTATCTTTGCCTAAAAGTGCAAGAATGTGTTGCCAGTTAATAGGAAATCCATGGCTACATCCAGTGTCTACCTCTATTATAGTTTTTTTTATTTTTGCTTGTTTGCATAGCTCTCTCCTATCCTTCTTTCTTCTATATTCCAGCACCATGGTAAATGCTTAGTAATTTTTTATGTGAAGATTTATGTGAACAGTGAATGAATAATTGTTTTATATCAGAATTTGTGGAGCACAGACACTCAACCAGATACTAGCTATTATAGTTGTTTTTAACATTATCATCATTATAAAGAGCCTTCCTTTGCAAAACAGATAAGTTAGATAAGACTTCTGCGACAAGTTCTGTATGTGAGGACACCCATCCCAAACTCAATATAAGTTTTCTATATTTTCCTCCTTTCAATCCTTTCTCTGTCTCTGTCTTCTGTAAAGCCTATTAAAACTACTTTTTGTTGTCATCTCAATCCTTTAAACATATATATATATATGTTTATATATATAAAGGACTATATATATATATTTACATATGCATTTCTAATAAAATTATAAATGCCTAGTTACAAAGGAATTATGTTTTAATCTCCCACAATACACAATAAACTCCCATGGACTGTACTAAAGCCTCTTTTCTGAAATGAAAGATATGAAGAAATATTTGCTCAGATATATTTTGTGTGAAGACCAGGGTAAGGAAACTATGACAGAAAACTAGCTATATATTTAAAGTAAATATTTGAAAATTTCATTCCTTGGGAAATTTCACACATTTGAAATCTGTCTTCTTTGAAATCGCTGTAGTGTCAGGGAGACATTGTATATTTGAAGCTGGAGAATAGAAAAAAAAAAAAAAAACAAGAATCATGGCAAAGTTAACCTCTTTAAATAAAGCAAGCCAGAGAGATGAAAAAAATTGGATGGTCCCCTCAGGAAAAGTTTGAAAGGATTGCATGCTATCTAGACTTATTAAAAGAACATATACCTTGGAGTCTCTGAACAATGTCTGCAGTAGCATTGGTTTCAGATAATTGAAGTTGTTGAATAATCTAAGAAATGAAACCATGAGACTAAGAAGTTCATCATCAGCTGGAGATTAGCCCTCTGAGCACGACTGGGAAGTGCTGCAGCTGCAGGAGAAGCCATTTCACTCTAAGTACCTGCTTTGTACATATTAGGTTGTCAACAAAAACCTATTGAATTCAAGGGGTCCTTGATTAGCCAAATTACTCTTCACTACACTTCGGTAAATGTTGAGTGAATGATTCTAAAGATCCAATTAAAAAAAAAAGTTTTTATTGAAGTATAGTTGATTTACAATATTGGGTTAATTTCTGGTGTACAGCAAAGTAATTCATTTTATATTCTTTTTTCATTATGGTTTATTATAGGATATTGAATATAGTTCCCTGAGGTATACAGTAGGACCTTGCTGTTTATCTATTTTTTTTTAACTTTCTATTTTATATTGGAGTATAGCCTATTAACAATGTGCGATAGTTTCATAGTTTCATTGTTTCATGAAACTTCATAGTTTCATAGACGACAAATTATCTATTTTAAATACAGTAGTTTATATCTATTTTACATACAGTAGTTTTTATCTGCTAATTCCAAACACCTAATTTATCCCTCCCCACTCCCGTCACCTTTGGTAACCGTAAATTTGTTTCCTATAAACATTCAACTTTGTGTCCAGTTTCAAACAATTAATTTAGAATAGGCATGTCCAGAAAAACTAGGGTTTGAAATGTAGTCTGCCATCCAATTGAGAAAAATAAAGTCTGTGAACAGAAATTTGAATGATTTTATGTTTAGCGGCTATGTAAAATGTGTTTTGTACTAATTTTATTATAAGCGTTGCTCATTTTCATTTTTGCCCAGAAGCGTTCTGAGAATTGGCGGCTGTCATTGGTCCTTTATGTGGGGTGGCCTGGTTCATCAGAAATGGAATGGCTTTGTTCTGGGGAAAATTTTCCAGTCTCAGCTGAACACAGTCCAAGCACTGAGCAGTATGACCTCTTTGTTTCCCCTGCCTCATGCATGAAAGAAGATACCTGCCAGCAATTTCCTGTGCTGACAGAATAGGAATAAAGCCTCTGAGCCAGAGGGGAAATGGGAGAACCGGCTGGATCAGGCTGGTCATTTGGAAAGACTAATGCTGGCTACGAGGCACCTGCCCAAGACATCACCTGGTTATTTAAAAACCTTTGTGTAGTTCAATGGGCTAAATGGGAGCGCAGAGGACAAGGAACTATTCATTTCTCTCAGGTTTAACTTTTCAGAAGAGCCCTCAAAATAGAAGGCTGCTCTATTTTGAGGGCACTAAATCCTCTTGGTGACTTTGGTGAAAGAGACATGAAATAACTGATGAAGGCAATGCGTTTCAGATGGTAAATAATGGCTCTTGGAATGGAATGCCAGTGAACAGCTGGTGTCCTTTTATCATGAATGAACATCTGTCTCCTCGTTTAATAGATTACACCTGTTGACCCAGCCAAACTTCTGCCTACATCTAAATAGAGGTGAAAAGACGGAGGTCCCACCTCAAGAGAGCCTGATATCATTTCTTGGCATTGGCCTGGACTTCAGGATTTTTTTAAGCTCCCCAAATGATTTTAACATGTAATCAAGACTGAGAACCCCGATGTAAGCAAAAAGAGACTCTGATGGATTTGGGAATATGATTTACAAATGCATCAAAAACTGAAGCAAACTAGAGATATGAATTGTTTATAGAATTTTATCATGCACTTAAAATATTTTAAATAATTTTGTTTACATTAAATTTTTAACAGTTTTAGACAGCCGTATGTTGAATTTATTGAACTCCTGTCAAATTATAAATACACCCTGAGGCAGATGATATCTTATCCACTGTGTCAGTGATGGACTGTTACTAACAAACAGAAGATAAAACAAGTCTCCATGTTGTTCACATCCCTATGCATGCAATCCTTTCCAACCTTTCCTCAGGGGACAACCTTATTATGGGTTTCTTGTGATTGAAGACAATCTGGGGTAACTATTTGGTGCTTCGTTATTTTCTTATTTTTATAACTACTTATTGAGTCAAATTTAGTATTTTAAAAACCTAATGGTTTAATATTAATTAATATTTTATTACTTTAATAAATATGACTGGATAACTGGTGAGAACATTTATCTTTGTATAGCAGGAGACAATTTTACTTAGTAGAAATATGATTCTAGAAAAACTTGTTTTTCTGTGCTAGCAGAAAACTGCCTTAAATTAAAAAATGACTGAACTCTGGTGCTAATAAACCATCTTCATGTAGACAATATCATGCCCTGGTGTCTTCAACTGTCTTTAAGACTTTGATTCAACGACTATTCTGGTGCAACCACGAAGCAAACAGCAAGTAATAATGCTGAGCTGTAGTCCCAACCCACTGCAAACACACAGATCTACAACCACCTTCCACATATCAAATGTAATTAAAAACTCTTAAAACTGTAAAATATGTGCCTATTTGAAATCTTTATTGGCTGCCACTTCATTTCCTCGTGACAAACAGACCTAGACATCAACCTAAGATGTAACTTAAGATTATATTTTTTAAAATAGACAAGGGCCAAACAAATACAAAATATCTGTTCGTTTAGTAAAAACAGAACTTGATTTATCCTTTCATTTATTCATTCATCCAAGGAGCCACTGTGTGATAAACAGCATGGATTTCTTCTTCAAGGATAGATAAGATGAAACCACACAGCCAAATAGCTTAGTCAGGAAAGCCAAGGTATTCTACCACTCCTGGTCTAAAATCTTTAAAAAAAGCTTTCATTATAGAATTCAGTATACATTTTTAAAAATCTTAAAAAATGATTTCCACATATTTATTTTTACATTTATAGGTGGTATTTTCACTATAAATCATCATTTTTCTGGGCCTCAGTTCCTAATATATGAAGTTATTAATCAGGTCACAGAGGCTAATAAAAAAGAGACTGAAAATTATGGTAGCTTCAATGGGTTCAGATCAGATCAGATCAGATCAGTCACTCAGTTATGTCCAACTCTTTGCGACCCCATGAATCGCAGCACGCCAGACCTCCCTGTCCATCACCAACTCCCGGAGTTCACTCAGACTCACGACCATCGAGTCAGTGATGCCATCTAGACATCTCATCCTCTGTCGTCCCCTTCTCCTCTTGCCCCCAACCCCTCCCAGCATCAGAGTCTTTTCCAATGAGTCAACTCTTCGCATGAGGTGGCCAAAGTACTGGAGCTTCATCTTCAGCATCAGTCCTTCCAATGATTAGGAATGATTTCCTTTAGGATTGACTGGTTTGATCTCCTTGCAATCCAAGGGACTCTCAAGAGTCTTCTCCAACACCACAGTTCAAAAGCATCAGTTCTTCGGTCCAACTCTCACATCCATACATGACCACAGGAAAAACCATAGTTCAATGGGTTAGAAAAGGCAAAGCTTGGTTTCTCTTTCACGTCCAAAGCTCAACAGGCACTCTGAAATACCTAAGCAGGTAGCCTATATAGAACCATACATTGACCCTCTCCAGTACTCTTGCCTGGAAAATCCCATGGATGGAGGAGCCTGGTAGGCTGCAGTCCATGGGATCGCTAAGAGTCGGACACAACTGAGCAACTTCACTTTCACTTTTCACTTTCATGCATTGGAGAAGGAAATGGCAACCCACTTCAGTGTTCTTGCCTGGAGAATCCCAGGGACGGGGGAGCCTGGTGGGCTGCCATCTGTGGGGTCGCACAGAGTCGGACATGACTGAAGCGACTTAGCAGCATTGACCCAGGATGGCTAACTAGCTCTGCTATTCTCAATAGGTGACTTCCATCTCGGGGCCCAAGGTATCTACTACAGTTGTTGCTGCATCCCATCCAGCAGAATAAAAGAAACATGAGAGCAAATAGCTACTTTACAAAGGAACTGACTGGAAGTTGCATGCATCTCTTCTGTTCACATCTTGTTGATTTAGACTTGGTCCCATGGCCAACCCTAGCTGCAAAGGAGCATGGGAAACATACTCTTATTGGGTGGTCATATGCTCAGCTCAACCCTGGGGAGTTCTACCACTAGAAGGAAGGGAAGAGTGGAGAGTAGAGGACACTTATCAATCTCTATCATTTGAAGGATTCAGACTAGAGGATTTTCAGTATTGCATTCAGCAATTAAATCCTACAACTCTATGATTTTGACAAGTGTCTGCTCTTTAACTTTGAACCTGAAGTGTGTGTATGTGTATATGCAGATTGTGATTCAGTAGGTCTGGAGTGAGACTTGCAATTCTGCATTTCTTAAAAGCTCTTCTGATGATGCTGGTGTTGGTACTGTTGGTCATCAATTAACACTTTGACTAACAAAAAGCTAACTCATCCTGATAAGAAGGCAAATGCCAAGTGTGGCTCTTTGAGGCAGCACATTACATCAGTAAACCATCCAGTGTCTCACCTTCCACTTCTGAGAGAAGTTGAAGTAAGCAAGGGTCACTATGTCAGCACAAAGTTATCACCAGCATTGATAAAGAATAGTAGCACAAATATCAATAATCCACATGGATAGTAGATTAGGGAAAGATTGTATATGATGGGTTCAGAATACTTTCCAATACTAACTTATATACTTCTTCAATAAATGGCCCACAAACTAAAATTGAAAGTAGATAATAGGATATTTACATGGCATTTATTTGGTCTTTGAGAGCATTTACCTCCATTCCCATGTTTATCTGTTTTTGATTACTGTTTCATTTAATATGCAGAGTATATAGCATGAAATGCTTGGCTGGATAAATCACAAGCTGGAATCAAGATTGCTGGGAGAAATGTCAACAACCTCAAAATATGCAGATGATACCACTCTAATGGCAGAAAGTGAAGAGGAACTAAAGAGCCTCTTGATGAGAGCAAGAGAGGAAAGTGAAAAGGCTGGCTTAAAACTCAACATTTAAAAAATGAAGATTATGGCATCTGGTCCCATCACTTCATGGTAAATAGAAGGGGAAAAAGTGGAAGCATGGACAAATTTTATTTTCGTGGGCTCCAAAATCATTGCGGACAGTGACTGCAGTCAGGAAATTAAAAGACATTTGCTCCTTGGAAGGAAAGCTGTGAAAAACCTAGACTATGTTTAAAAGCAGAGACATCACTTTGCTGACAAAGGTCCATATAGTCAAAGCTATTTTTTTTTCCAGTAGTCATGTACAGATGTGAGAGGTGGACCACAAAGAAGGCTGAACAATTAATGCTTTTAAATTGTGGTGCTTGAGAAGACTCTTGAGAGTCCCTTGGACTGGAAGGAGATTAAACAAGTCAGTCCTAAAGGAAATCAGTCCTGAATATTCATTGGAAGGACTGATGCTGAAGCTGAAGTTCCACTATTTTGACCACCTGATGCAAAGAGCCTACTCACTGGAAAAGACCCTGATGCTGGGAAAGACTGAAGGCAAAACAAGAAGAGGGCGGCAGAGGATGAGACTGTTAGATAGCATTACCAACTCAATAGACATGAATTTAAGCAAACTGCAGGAGATAGTGAAAGACAGGTGAGCCTGACATACTTCAGTCCATGGGATCACAAAGAGTCAGATGCAACTTAGCAACTGATCAACAACACCACCACCAACACTCCCACATAGAGAGTTAATCTCTATTGGACATCCAAAGTACATATTACTCCTTAGAGGTCATTGAGAGTCATAAAAATGTTTCCTTTTCTTAAAGACTTTTCTATATATTTTGACTAAACTGGACATTACTAAT
This sequence comes from Bison bison bison, assembly GCF_000754665.1. NCBI lineage: Eukaryota > Metazoa > Chordata > Mammalia > Artiodactyla > Bovidae > Bison > Bison bison. Next base: position 6,184,902 of record NW_011494826.1, on the reverse strand, counting down.
ATCAGTAGAAACATATTAAACTGTATTTACCTACCATTTATTCATTTTACAGGAGAAGACAGAATTTGCTGTATTTTTCTTGATGTAAAATTGTTACTTATATAACTTAAGATATATTCTTATATAACTTAAGAAATGTTCCTTTTTGGCACTTCGTTTTTACACTTTGAGACGTATCTTCTAAAATTAGAGAAAATTAGGGGCATCCCAGGTCATGCTAGTGGTAAAGAACCTGTCTGCCAATGCAGGAGATGTAGAGTCACGGGTTTGATCCCTGAGTTGGGAAGATCCCCTGGAAGAGGGCATCACAACCCACTCCAGTATTCTTGCCTGGGAAATCCCATGGACAGAGGAGCCTGGTGGGCTACAGTCCATGAGGTCACAAAGAGTTGGACACAACTGAAGCAACTTAGCCCACACAATAGAAAATACAAAAAAAGAGAGAGATAGAGAAAATCAGAAGCTTTTCTGGCATCCTATCACATAACACGTTCTGTCTATTTCCTGGACTTCACATTTGAAATGGAGCACAGTGGATTTTGAATTATCACCTACATGGGAGAAGTCCTAATACAGCCATTGGCTTTGGCAAATTTGAAAATGAGGGTGTTGTATTCTGACAGGTCTTCCAGTTCCCAAGATCTCTGGGATGGTTTTTCATAACTGCCCCTAGTGGACAGCTGCCACTGTCTATTCAAAGGCTTAGGGGTCACTATCCCGAGAAAAAGAATTGAGATTTAGAGAATGAGCAGAAGGGAATGTGTTAAAGTCTTGTCAGATCAGATCAGTTGCTCAGTTGTGTCCGACTCTTTGCAACCCCATGAATCGCAGCACACCAGGCCTCCCTGTCCATCACCAACTCCTGGAGTTCACTCAGACTCACGTCCATTAAGTCAGTGATGCCATCCAGCCATCTCATCCTCTATGGTCCCCTTCTCCTCCTGCCCCCAATCCCTCCCAGCATCAGAGTCTTTTCCAATGAGTCAACTCTTCGCATGAGGTGGCCAAAGTACTGGAGTTTCAGCTTGAGCATCATTCCTTCCAAAGAAATCCCAGGGCTGATCTCCTTCAGAATGGACTGGTTGGATCTCCTTGCAGTCCAAGGGACTCTCAAGAGTCTTCTCCAACACCACAGTTCAAAAGCATCAATTCTTCGGCGCTCAGCCTTCTTCACAGTCCACCTCTCACATCCATACATGACCACAGGAAAAACCATAGCCTTGACTAGACGAAACTTTGTTGGCAAAGTAATGTCTCTGCTTTTGAATATGCTATCTAGGTTGGTTATAACTTTCCTTCCAAGGAGTAAGCGTCTTTTAATTTC
>NW_011494826.1:6182277-6183478 GCF_000754665.1 Bison bison bison | reverse complement strand
GGCATATCTGAAGTTATTGATATTTCTCCCGGCAATCTTGATTCCAGCTTGTGTTTCTTCCAGTCCAGCATTTCTCATGATGTACTCTGCATATAAGTTAAATAAACAGGGTGACAATATACAGCCTTGACGAACTCCTTTTCCTATTTGGAACCTGTCTGTTGTTCCATGTCCAGTTCTAACGGTTGCTTCCTGACCTGCATACAGATTTCTCAAGAGGCAGATCAGGTGGTCCGGTATTCCTATCTCTTTCAGAATTTTCCACAGTTTATTGTGATCCACACAGTCAAAGGCTTTGTCATAGTCAATAAAGCAGAAAGAGACATTTTTCTGGAACTCTCTTGCTTTTTCTATGATCCAGTGGATGTTGGCAATTTGATCTCTGGTTCCTCTGCCTTTTCTAAAACCAGCTTGAACATCAGGAAGTTCATATTGCTAAAGCCTGGCTTGGAGAATTTTGAGCATTACTTTACTAGCATGTGAGATGAGTGCAATTGTGCAGTAGTTTGAGCATTCTTTGGCATTGCCTTTCTTTGGGATTGGAATGAAAACTGACCTTTTCCAGTCCTGTGGCCACTGCTGAGTTTTCCAAATTTGCTGGCATATTGAGTATAGCACTTTCACAGCATCATCTTTCAGGATTTGGAATAGCTCAACTGGAATTCCATCACCTCCACTAGCTTTGTTCGTAGTGATGCTTTCTAAGGCCCACTTGACTTCACATTCCAGGATGTCTTATAATGAATACCAAAAAAATGGTTTACAGTGTTTATCCCTGGGTAGAAGATTTTGAGGCATTTACTTTAAATTTTCTGTCTCCAGAGATTTTTGAATCTTAATGTATATTTTATTAAAAACTTTTTTATTTAAATGTATTTTTTAATTTAAAATTTTTATTTATTTATTTTTGGCTGTGCTGGGTCTTTGTTGCTGACAGGATTCAACACCATTCCCATAGAAAAGAAATGCAAAAAAGCAAAATGGCTGTCTGGGGAGGCCTTACAAATAGCTGTGAAAAGGAGAGAAGCGAAAAGCAAAGGAGAAAAGGAAAGATATAAACATCTGAATGCAGAGTTCCAAAGAATAGCAAGAAGAGATAAGAAAGCCTTCTTCAGCGATCAATGCAAAGAAATAGAGGAAAACAACAGAATGGGAAAGACTAGGGATCTCTTCAAGAAAATCAGAGATACCAAAGGAACCT
>NW_011494826.1:6181335-6181653 GCF_000754665.1 Bison bison bison | reverse complement strand
ACAGGACTGGAAAAGGTCAGTTTTCATTCCAATCCCAAAGAAAGGCAATGCCAAAGAATGCTCAAACTACCGCACAATTGCACTCATCTCACATGCTAGTAAAATAATGCTCAAAATTCTCCAAGCCAGGCTTTAGCAATATGAACTTCCTGATGTTCAAGCTGGTTTTAGAAAAGGCAGAGGAACCAGAGATCAAATTGCCAACATCCACTGGATCATAGAAAAAGCAAGAGAGTTCCAGAAAAATGTCTCTTTCTGCTTTATTGACTATGACAAAGCCTTTGACTGTGTGGATCACAATAAACCTGTGGAAAATTC
>NW_011494826.1:6174970-6181080 GCF_000754665.1 Bison bison bison | reverse complement strand
CTGCAGCCATGAAATTAAAAGACGCTTACTCCTTGGAAGGAAAGTTATAACCAACCTAGATAGCATATTCAAAAGCAGAGACATTACTTTGCCAACAAAGTTTCGTCTAGTCAAGGCTATGGTTTTTCCTGTGGTCATGTATGGATGTGAGAGGTGGACTGTGAAGAAGGCTGAGCGCCGAAGAATTGATGCTTTTGAACTGTGGTGTTGGAGAAGACTCTTGAGAGTCCCTTGGACTGCAAGGAGATCCAACCAGTCCATTCTGAAGGAGATCAGCCCTGGGATTTCTTTGGAAGGAATGATGCTCAAGCTGAAACTCCAGTACTTTGGCCACCTCATGCGAAGAGTTGACTCATTGGAAAAGACTCTGATGCTGGGAGGGATTGGGGGCAGGAGGAGAAGGGGACCATAGAGGATGAGATGGCTGGATGGCATCACTGACTTAATGGACGTGAGTCTGAGTGAACTCCGGGAGTTGGTGATGGACAGGGAGGCCTGGCGTGCTGCGATTCATGGGGTTGCAAAGAGTTGGACATGACTGAGCGACTGATCTGATCTGATCTGATCTGGGCTTTTTTTCCCTCTAGCTGTAGAGAGAAGGAGCTACTCTCTAGTTGCAGTGTGTGGCTTCTCATTGCAGCGGCTTCCTTTGCTGTGGAGCACAGGCTCTAGAGCACACAGGCTTCAGCAGTTGTAGCACGTGGGCTCAGTAGTCGCAGCTCCTAGGCTCTATGGCACAGACTCAATAGTTGCAGTGCAAGGGCTTAGTTGCTCCACAGCATGTGGGATCTTCCTGGATCAGGGATCAAACTCATGTCTCCCACATTGGCAGGTGGATTCTTTACGACTGAGCCACCAAGAAAGCCCCTTAATGTATATTTGATATCCAGATAAAATTCAATCTGAAATTAAATATTAATGAATTCATAGAAAGAAAAGAAATGAAGCCAGGGAGGGAGAGAGGATGAGAATTAGGATTAGAGTAGATGACTTCTACCATTTCCCATTAGTTTTACAAATATACCCTACACTATGAATCTGATGACTAGGCTGAGAATAGACAAGATGGTCACCATAGAGAATTTTAGGCCTAGCTTCCAAAATTTTATGCCAAAAAAAAAAAAAAAATCTGAATTTGGAGAGAGAATTTTGTTTTCTCTGAGCCAAGAACATTCATCACCAAAATACTTGGCTGACACAAGGCTGGTGTCTGCCCAATGGCATTCAGTTTGACCTTGGTATAGCATCTAATGATAGCCCTAAAACCAAATAAAAGAAGATGCTAATTAAAATAATGATAAAATACTGGCTGCATTGGAAAGTTTATGATCTGTCTACTGCTTTTCCATTTGTTTTGCTCATGAAGACTGCGTGTGGTTATAAAATGCTTCCTCTGTTCTTAGATGTAGCTGTAAATAATGTCAACCTCACATGCTGAAATTTTTAGCTGTTTTTGATACTCTGTTAGCTCTAAGCTTGGTCTTCTTCACTGATGTTAGGATTTCTAGTCTTAAGGACTCAGAAAAGAGATGTAACCTTCAGTTCCTCTGGTCACAACAGCCCGTAGGGGTCAGCCAATAAGGACGTGGCTACCAAGTGTAATAGGCATTGAGCCCTCTGTCGTCTTGCTGCCAGTGAGACCACTAGACCTCTAAATGCACCATATCCCGACTGCTCTTCTATTTTTTTTTCAAAAATCCAGGACCTCGTGTGCTTGCTTGCAGACCAGTTGAAATCTTCTGGTTATCGGTGTCCATTGTCACTTCTGTCTGCCTTCTCCTGCCAGAGCTATGCTACAGCCGCTCCATTCCCATGCCCCAGAGGCACCATTCACACAGAATACAATGACTCACGCAGCTTTTGGGCCCTTTCTGTACCGGGAGACTGCTCTGACCTCCCTGCCCCTGCAGCTTCTCCTGCTCTTGCTGGAAGTAGCGGGTATCTTACTCTTCTGTGTGGAGAGCTTGGGAAGCGTGCCTGAGCTTTACTCAACAGGCTTGTCTCCAGAGGAAACTGGTTGTGGCTACAGTCCATGGGGTTGCAAAGAGTCAGACACGACTAAGCAACTGTCACTTTCACTTAGAGGCCAACCAATAATTCCTCTGTGTCTTCCAAGAAGTCCAGCAAGTTTGCCTCAAAATGGAACTCCTTAAAGGTTTCAGTGCTAGCCCATTGTCCCTGCAGTAAACATCAGAGCCTGTGGTAGAAGATGTGCAGGCAGGAGAGGCTGGTTGCATCTGTCTGTACTGCCCGTTAAAATGTCTCCTTGTGGGCACTGTATTCAGGTCACTAATAAAAAGCTGGACCCTTACTTTCTCTGAGTAGCTCCTGTCATTTCACAGCATGAAAATTCCATGAGTAAAGTTTCTTGGAGAAGGTGCATCTTTAGAAGGGGGATTAAGGGAGGGGAGAAAGAATGTGCTACCAGGGTGAAAGGGAGTGTTTCTGGCCTTTGGATAGGGGTGGGCTGCAAGGGAAACATTAGGACTCTGACTGCTGAGGGTGGGAGAAGCAAACCAAGCTGAGAAACCCAGGAAAATTTTACCTGTCTTATGTTTTCTATCAGTTCTTCACAAAGCACATCACATGTGGTGCCTGCACAGACGTCCATCCTCCTATCCCCAGCGCTGTAGGTGGTTCCAGGGGGGTTGTCAATCACTGTTCTCATTTCCTTGGTCATGGAGTTTGGATCAGGATGCTGGCACATGACCCAAGCTGGATCAATCACTGCTCTTCTCTGGGATTCTTGAAACTCACCCTTTTCTTCTTGAATGGCAAAATGGCAAAATGGGAGGTGTGAGCTCAGGGACTGCAGACACCATGGGTCTGGCCCCGAGGAGAAAACTGATTTGTGGCAGAGGAAAATGCAGCTGTCACTCAGAGAAGCAGGGACAAAATGAGGAAAGAGTACAGATGACATTCACATCCTCATCTGAGTTGTTTGGAGCTGTACTGTGTCTCTTTCTAGTAACAGGAGCCAGTACACTTTCTATGTGGCCTAAGCTTCTCTCAGTTGAAGTTCTGGTAATGTACAGCCCAAACACCCTGGCTAACGCCTTACTATGACTCCACTTTTTCCTCCCTTACTTATTTCTTCCCTCTCTAGCTCTCAAAAGTTGTTTAAAGGTATTTGCTCCACCACCTCTGAGAAAAGAAGCTAATTTCTTAAAAACGAGTGACTTGCCAGAGTCAATTCATATTTAACATAAAGAGATATGTAAAGTGCTTAGAATAGTGCTGGGCACACAATAAGTATAATCTGTTTGCTATTATTATTACCGGTAGTAGTAATAGTAGTAGTAGTAGTCAGAAAAGATACAATGGTATATGGTGGTGTAACATGAGAGTATCAAAAGCCCTTCCAGATTAATAGGACTTGGTGATGCGTTACCCAAGAAAAACATATAAAATGGTAGGTATGAGTCAATCCACTTTTTTTCCCCACTGCCTCATTTTTGATCCCGTGCCTTAGAAATTCCTGCAGCCAATAACCTGCTTTTGCAGCCTGGCATGTTTCGTTTCTTTGCTCTCCGTGCCTGGAAAGCCAGTTGATTCATCATGTCCCTGGTATCACTTCGTGTAACAACTGCTTCAAGTGCCCAATCTGCTCTCCAGGAATACCGGTACTTTGGGAAGTTTGTGAAAATGAAAAGACTACTCTATATTGCATTTCTTGGCCACCCCTGCCATCTTCATTCCATAGTATATGTTCTCCTATCTGCTGATACAACAGTCCAGTCAGAACTGACGGAAGTCTGTATTTTCAGTCCATTAATTATGGACTCTGTTGAGGATGAACAAAGTTTAAACAGGAAAAAAAGTTGATACCAGGCAATGCAATTTAAAAGTACATGGCATTTTGGGTAAAGTTCAGTATAATCAATCTGCCAGCATGTAATGGTCCACACGCCTTTGGGCTCTGTCCTTCAAACAAAAGTTGATTTGTCTTTTGCTACTGGCTGCTTGAGTAATCCTGGGAAATAAAGAGGTTTTAGATGGAGTCAAAAGGATGTGTCATGATTGAATACAATATTTTATATCTCATGGTCTCCCAGTGTTCACTCATCTTGTGGACCCCGGTGACCACCTTTAAAATGCTTGATGTTTCAACCAATCACAACTTTCTCATCCATATATGTAACAAATAGTCATTCATATTTGAGATGAAAAAAAAAATGTAGCTCTTCTGTGTATCTTGTCCTTAAATTAAGATCTTTTTGATACTTGTCAGAGAAAACAAGTTCTAGCCTAAGAGTTTATAGAAGCTCTTTGTTACTGGCTAAGAGTTTATATAAAAATACAGAGTAGTATGACAGTTTCTTGTGTTGAGAGGTGTGAGAATCAACCAAAACACTTTCAACTTAGCCCACTGAATGGACATATACTCGTCTTCCACCAGAGTCTTTCTTGTGAGCAAATGACTAGTCAGAGCCTTTCTTGAGCCCTCCGAGTTACCTGGACAGTGCTCAGTGAACTAAACTTGGCCAGTTATGTTCTTTTGAATTCATACACTATATACTCACAAATCCTTATTGCCAGAAGGAAATCTTATGGTGAGGACAGTTTTTGCTCCAAGGCTATCACTGCCATTATGGATCCTATGGGCCACTATCAATTCACTCCCTTTTGTGTATTTCTTACTATGCTGTTTCTTATCTAATCAGTAACCCTCTTCAAGCTTCCCCATTAATATCTGAACATCTTTCAAATGTCACCCAGGACAGTTTTGGCATTACTGGTATTAGAATTACTTTGGTTTCCTTGTCATAGGAGATGACATCCTAACCAGTGATCAGTAGCAGTCTCTTGAAAGGGGCGCATGAGCAGGTGCATTCAGATCAGATCAGATCAGTCGCTCAGTCGTGTCCGACTCTTTGCGACCCCATGAATCGCAGCACCCCAGGCCTCCCTGTCCATCACCAACTCCCGGAGTTCACTCAGACTCATGTCCATCTAGTCAGTGATGCCATCCAGCCATCTCATCCTCTCTCGTCCCCTTCTCCTCTTGCCCCCAATCCCTCCCAGCATCAGAGTCTTTTCCAATGAGCCAACTCTTCACATTAGGTGGCCAAAGTACCTGAGTTTCAGCTTTAGCATCATTCCTTCCAAAGAAATCCCAGGGCTGATCTCCTTCAGAATGGACTGGTTGGATCTCCTTGCAGCCCAAGGGATTCTCAACAGTCTTCTCCAACACCACAGTTCAAAAGCATCAATTCTTCGGTGCTCAGCCTTCTTCACAGTCCAACTGTCACATCCATACATGACCACAGGAAAAACCATAGCCTTGACTAGACGAAACTTTGTTGGCAAAGCAATGTCTCTGCTTTTCAATATGCTATCTAGGTTGGTCACAACTTTCCTTCCAAGGAGTAAGCGTCTTTTAATTTCATGGCTGCAGTCACCATCTGCAGTGATTTTGGAGCCCAGAAAAATAAAGTCTGACACTGTTTCCACTGTTTCCCCATCTATTTCCCATGAAGTGATGGGACCGGATGCCATGATCTTCATTTTCTGAATGTTGAGCTTTAAGCTAACACTTTCACTCTCCACTTTCACCTTCATCAAGAGGCTTTTTAGTTCCTCTTCACTTTCTGCCATAAGGGTGGTGTCATCTGCATATCTGAGGTTACTGATATTTCTCCTGGCAATCTTGATTCCAGTTGTGCTTCTTCCAGCCCAGCATTTCTCATGATGTACTCTGCATTTAAGTTAAACAGGGTGACAATATACAGCCTTGATGAACTCCTTTTCCTATTTGGAACCTGTCTGTTGTTCCATGTCCAGTTCTAACTGTTGCTTCATGACCTGCATGCAAATTTCTCAAGAGCCAGATCAGGTGGTCTGGTATTCCCATCTCTTGAAGAATTTTCCACAGTTTATTGTGATCCACATGGTCAAAGTCTTTGGCATAGTCAATAAAGCAGAAATAGATGTTTTTCTGGAACTCTCTTGCTTTTTCCATGATCCAGCGGATGTTGGCAATTTGATCTCTGGTTTCTCTGCCTTTTCTAAAACCAGCTTGAACATCAGGAAGTTCACAGTTCACATATTGCTAAAGCCTGGCTTGGAGAATTTTGAGCATTATTTTACTAGCGTGTGAGATGAGTGCA
>NW_011494826.1:6152791-6174870 GCF_000754665.1 Bison bison bison | reverse complement strand
TTCTGTTAGGTCCATACCATTTCTGTCCTTTATAGAGCTCATCTTTGCATGAAATGTTCCTTTGGTATCTCTGATTTTCTTGAAGAGATCTCTAGTCTTTCCCATTATGTTGTTTTCCTCTATTTCTTTGCATTGATTGCTGAAGAAGGCTTTCTTATCTCTTTTTGCTATTCTTTGGAACTCTGCATTCAGATGTTTATATCTTTCCTTTTCTCCTTTGCTTTTTGCTTCTCTTCTTTTCACAGCTATTTGTAAGGCCTCCCCAGACAGCCATTTTGCTTTTTTGCATTTCTTTTCCATGGGGATGGTCTTGATCCCTGTCTCCTGTACAATGTCATGAACCTCATTCCATAGCTCATCAGGCACTCTATCTATCAGATCTAGTCCCTTAAATCTATTTCTCACTTCCACTGTATAATCATAAGGGATTTGATTTAGGTCATACCTGAATGGTCTAGTGGTTTTCCCTACTTTCTTCAATTTAAGTCTGAATTTGGCAATAAGGAGTTCATGGTCTGAGCCACAGTCAGCTCCTGGTCTTGTTTTTGCTGACTGTATAGGGCTTCTCCATCTTTGGCTGCAAAGAATATAATCAATCTGATTTCGGTGTTGACCATCTGGTGATGTCCATGTGTAGAGTCTTCTCTTGTTTTGTTGGAAGAGGGTGTTTGTTATGACCAGTGCATTTTCTTGGCAAAACTCTATTAGTCTTTGCCCTGCTTCATTCTGTATTCCAAGGCCAAATTCGCCTGTTACTAGCAGGTGCATTATGTAATCATCAAAATTTTAAGTCCCAAGGCTAACACTTTTCCTTGATCCTGCCACAGTCTCCAAACTCACCAGGTCTCTCGTGGAGACTATCGATATTATAGGGTCAATAAGCTCATAAGTGGAACTTCTCCGGTGGTTCAACAGTAAAGAATCCACTTGCAATGCAGGAAACGTGGGTTCGATCCCTGGGTTGGGAAGATCCCCTGGAGAAGGGAATGGCAACTCATTCCAGTATTCTTACCTGGAGAATCCCAAGGACAGAGGAGCCTGGTGAGCTATGGTCCATAGGGTCACAAAGAGTCAGATAGGACTGAAGTGACTTGGCACGCATGCATGCAAGCTCATAAGGACCCAGTGGGATCTGCTATATTTCTCCTCACTTAAAATCAGTCTTTTCATGTGAAATGTGGCAAATAGATTCCCAAAATATCCCCCAGGTATGGAACAGCTTGCTCAAAATCCAAATAATTCTATTAGCACATTTGTTTTCATCTCAAGGTGGAATCAGAAATGTTCTCAGCTTATTTTTCTAGTCAAGGATAGGCTTAAGATATGCTTATGATTTTTACCAGTCCTTTTACTTGGGTATGGGCTTCCCTGGTGGCTCAGTTGGTAAAGAATACCCCTGAAATTCAGGAGACCGCCTGCAGCACAGGAGACCCAGGTTCAATCCCTAGATCCGGAAGATCCCTTGGAAAAGGAAATGGCTACTCACTCCAGGATTTTTGCCTGGAAAATCTTATGAACAGAGGAGTTGGCAGGCTACAAACCATGGGGTCACAAGAGTCAGATATGACTTCGCAACTAAACCACAACCACCACATACTTAGGTATATTCACCAGCTAACTAAATTATATCATATATTCTATTATCTTGTACAAATAAGAATGTTCTTATCTTAAAATTTATGAGAATTGATTTTTTAAAATTTGGTTTAACTATTTCAAATAAAAAGTTATTACTTAAAAAAAGACAGTGGTTACCATGGTCAGATTTCTTCTTACTTATTACCATAAATAGAAGAATTAATGTAGCCCTAAGATAGTACAGTAAAATCATACTGCATTCTGTTCCATGTAAAAGCAAACGGTCTCTGCTTGACCTCTTAGGGTGAAGAGAAGGTATTATTAAGATAATATCAAGTTCAGTCATCGCAGCCCATTCTTCCTCAGACTGCTTTCTTTACTACAATTATGGGGTTTATCCCAGAGTAAATGAAAGGTTCTGCCTAACATTTTCATAGCCAAATTGAGTGAAAGTGTAAAAAATTAGTATCCGTTAATACCTTTACAGTCACTGTTTCTTTAATTAGAAGTTCTATTTCCTAGATTATTTAATATGCATTAATTTGTATGTATAGCCCTAGATTGCCATACTTTTTCTTTGTATACATGTCAATAAAATTGATTTTTTTTAAAGTTCTATTTCCTATTGTTTACAGAAAGCCTGAATTATTTAAAATTTATCTTACCTCTCAGCTTTTATAAATCCAGAGATATGATAAGAGAATCCCATTTAGCATGACAAATTAAAATAAAGAAAAGGGTTCTTTTTTTTTTTTTTTTTTAACCCTTGTCACCTCCATGATAGCCAAGAAGTTTTTCTTTCATTTGTGGTAATATGCATTCTAATTAAATATTTAGGTACTGGAATAATCACCATTTATCCACAGAATCTTGTTAGCAGTGTTTTATTGGTCTTTTGCCTCTTTTCCACTGCATCCCCAATTCCCTGAAATAAAGTTACTTTAAACCCTTTTCCAAGTATTTGGGAATTTCCTTGCGATGAGTCTCTGCATCCAGAAGTCCCATTTGTGCTGCTTTAGCTCCCTCTATTGGCTCCATGATTTTCACCAGAGCAATAAATAGCCAAGGCATGTCCTCAGTAGCTCAGCTGGTAAAGAATCCTCCTGCACAGCAGGAGAACCCGGTTCAATTCCTTGGTCAGGAAGATCCCCTGAAGAAAGGATAGGCTACCCACTCCAGTATTCTTGGGCTTCCCTGGTGGCTCAGCTGGTAAAGAATCCACCTGCAATATGGGAGATCTGGGCTTGATCCCTGGGTTGGGAAGATCCCCCGGAGAAGGAAACAACTACCTACTCCAGTATTCAGGCCTGAAGAATTCCATGAAGAGTCGGACACAACTGAGCAACTTTCACTTTCAAGGCATGTCAAGTTTATACTCTGAAAAAAACAAAAAGCTTTGCTCTATTTTAAGTTATTGGAACAGATCCAGAAGAATAAGGACTGTGCTTCACGCGTTTCTTCCTCTTACACATTTCAAGCCCTTAGTAATCTCAAACCAGAGACGCTCATCTGATCAATCCAACACTGATACCCCCTTGGTCCCTTGTCCCTACTGGTTCTGGAGTTATGTCATTACTCTCACATCTGCCTCTAACCTGCAAGGTGACTATGGATAAATGTCAAGAGCAGACTTGGATTAATGACCAGACATCATTTCGATAAAGCAAACAACATTGCAGTCAGGATAAACAATGGAAGTATCTAGGGCAAACAAAGGTATAAGTTTTCAGATCCCCAAATCCTCACAAAGGGGAGTATGTATTTGGGCTTAAAAATACCCTGACTGATCATCACAGGAGGGTGAGATGTCTTCCTTTAGTTTTATGAGATTGGAGTACATTTTGCACATTAACTAGTCTGAATCACTCTTCTGGGTCTGATGTGTCCAACAATCAGATCAGATTGATCAGATCAAACAATCTGCCTAATCAGAGTTAGGCAGTAAACAGTATGACTACAGAGCTCAGCACAGTACAGAATGCTCAGGCATGAACTCAGCTCTCAGTCTCTCCAGGTAATGTTGTCTATTTTTACTCTTAAACTACAAAACTACATTAAGAGTCAGTTACTCAGACATCTCTGAATCATATTGATATGTCCTTGCTGCTGCTGCTGCTAAGTTGCATCCGTTGTGTCCGACTCTGTGCGATCCCACAGACGGAAGCCCACCAGGTTCCTCTGTCCCTGGGATTCTCCAGGCAAGAACACTGGAGTGGGTTGCCATTTCCTTCTCCAATGCATGAAAGTGAAAAGTGAAAGTGAAGTTGCTCAGTCGTGTCTGACTCTTAGCGGCCCCATGGACTGTAGCCTACCAGGCTCCTCCATCCATGGGATTTCCCAGGCAAGAGCTTGGATTAGCCAAATAGATCCACCTTACCATCTACAGAGACTTCTCTTTGGAGAAGTTCTATATCCTCCTCTGCTTTCTGTTTGCAGCTTCACAGCCTTTACCTCTGCTCCAGGACATCCCCAGAGTTCTCTCTGAGCCTGCAGGAATAGCCACTATTGACCTGAAGAAGAGCCTTTCCTCAACTCACAGAGCTTCCAGTTTCACAGACAGATCTTCCATTGTCTCACTCTTGCTTTTCTTCTCTCTTCTCCTTTGTCCCATAGGGTAATGATACAATGTTAGGTAAGATTTTATACTTTGTGTGACACTCATTGGTGGCCAAAGATTGTCCCAGCAGTGGTCCCATTCCCTGAGAACAGACCTATGTGGGCTATTGCTCTGGGACTCAGGAGAAGTTGTTACAAGGGGAACCAGAGCTTAAGGGAAGACAGATCAGTGTCCACATACCAATTTGCTCACTGAGTATAGTAGTAATGCAACCTTGAGCAAATTTCTTAACCTCTATCTTTGTTTAATCTGTAGAGTGGAGATAATCAGAGATTGCAAATTTCTTGTGAGGATTAAACAAGAGAATGTGCTTGAAACACTGGAACATGGAAAGTGCTTAGCAAATGTACATCACCATCAACATCATTATTCTCAAGTCTAGTTCTGCCAGGATAATTTGCCTGGCTACTTTACAGAGGCTTCCCAGATGGTGCTAGTGGCAAAGAACACACCTGCCAACTAAGAAAAGGAGGAGACTCAAGAGACACAGGTTTGATCCCTGGCTCAGGAAGATCCCCTGGAGGAGGGCATCGCAATCCACTCCAGTATTCTTGCCTAGAGAATCCCATGGACAGAGGAGCCTGGTGGGCTACAGTCCATGGGGTTGCAAAGAGTCGGACATGACTGAAGTGACTTAGCATGCACTTTACAGAAACTCTGCAATTTGGCTTGTCCCGGTATGTTTGGTAGAAGGATGGAATGTTAAACTCTAATAGTAGTTACCCAAATAGTTTCATTTTCCTCCTCAAACTGTCAAAAATTTTCAGAATAGCATCACATGAATTCCAGAGCCCTAGAACTTGAGAGTTCTAGTTCCATCTCTGCTATTAGCCTTTAATAGGACCTTTGTCTTCTCAGACCCTCAGTTTTCTTAACTGGAAAATGGGAATATACATACTTTGCAGACTTGAGCAGAGAATTGATGAGGTAAGGTGTGTGAAGTTCTTCATATAGTATCTGGTATATTTCAGGGGTACCACAAATGCTGGTCATAGAAGGTCTCAAAGCCCTTGGCTTTCAGCCCCATGGTACTAAAGCCTCTTTCCCTACCTTTTTGGGATGCCTCACGCTGGAATCTGGGACCTGTTCTTCCTACTTTCCTTTGGTAAACTCTGTAGCTCTCCTGTACCTCTTGAAATCTTAGTATTTACATGTATTGGTCTAGTATCATTACATAATGCATTCTTTAAATTTTTGTACTGTATTTTGTATCAAAGCTATGAAGGCCATGACCTGATTTCCTTCCCAGACCTAATTCTCAGGCCATCTTTCTCATCTTGGTATATGACATTCCCTTCCATTCAATTCGTTAAATTAAAAATCAAGATCTCTCACATCCTCACTTTTCCTCACCACCTATATCCAAGCCAGGACAAGAAGTCCCATTGACTGTACCATTAAAACATATCCAAATACGTCAGCTGTCTCCATTTCTACCCTTGCTCTACTGGAGCAAGCCACCATCGTTCTGACACAGCGTTGCTATAGTAGCCTCCCAACCCATTTTACAGCTTCTTCTTTTGCTTACTTACAATTTATTCTCCACATCATAACCAGAGAGAGCTTTTCAAGACTGTGAACCAAATTGTGTTCTTCCCCTGCTTGATGTCCTTCACTTTCTTTTCTTTGGCCTTTCAAGGCCCTCCATTTTCTAGTATTACTTGTCTTCCCATTTTCATCTACCGCCATTCTCTCCATCTGCCATGCTTCCGTCACTCTGACCATCCTTCTGTTCCTGAACACCCTCTAGCTTACCTCTGTCTTAAGATTCTTGTACTAGCTACTTCCTTTGCCTGGAATGCTATCTCTCTCTCTCCTGAGCTTCGAGTGGGTGGCTGTCTTGGCATTTAAATCTAAAGTCATATATCACCTTCTTAGAGAGACTACTCTCAATATACCAATCCAAATTATCCACTGTATCACTCTCAACCACATCATCCGATTTTAATTCTCTACAGAGCAAGTATCACTAAGATTTTTCTTATTTAAACTTTAATTTTCTCTCATCCAGTAGAGTGTATGCTCCTTGAAGTCAAAATCCTGAGTCATCTTTTTTGATGCTGACAGCAGCGTAATTCTAAGCACAGAGCCTAGAACCTTGCACAGCACAGAGTAAATATTCAATAAGTATCAATAATTTGTCATTACAAATTCCTTGCCTTCACTTTACATTAATATTTAGCATCTCACACCACTAGAGGGCAATATATTACCTAACTGAAATGAGCAAATGGGTATCCTTTTATGCCACTTTCAAGACGAACTTAGATTTTAATCATTAATGTAACAGATATTTATTGAAGAAAAACACTCTCCTTCCAAAAAAAAAAAAAAAAGGAGTATGAAAAGGAAAAAAAAAGTCTTTTTGAGATTTTCAAACTAGCCACCTGGTACCAGCCCAAGAGAAAAAAGTTTGTTTATTCCAAGGTTACAAACATAGTGAAATAATTTAAAATATACTTTCTCTTTAAAGGTGTTATTTCAGTTAAAAAAAAAAACACTTTTGATGTGAAATGAGAAAGTATTAACTTGAGTGATATGGAATTCTTTGGGAAGTCAGAAGGAAATTAACCAATATTGTATTTTCTCCATCTTTCACACACACACACACACACACACACATTCCTGTCACTGATCCAATTTTGCTTTTAAAAGTGAGTGCTGGCCAGTCTCAGGGGAATAGAGATTCTGAAAGGAATTCTCTGTTTTCTATTTCCTAACACCATTTCATTCTGAGCCTTTCTTTTATGTCTAAGCTTTTAAAGAAAGCAACCTGGTATGTTCAGGAAATGACAGCAAGCAATAAGACATCAACTGTTCCATTGACAAGTCTGCCTTGTGGCCAGAATAGCCTGAGTGACTAACGTCCAGCGATAAGGACCAGGTTTCTATTTCATGACCTGCAGCAGTGCTTGTCACTGGAGGTGCAGAGAAGGTGCAGTCACCCTGCTCTCTCTATTGGGTGACCAGAGGAGGAGGCTGCAGAGCTCCCACTGAACTCCAGGTGGCAGCATAGAAATACTCAAGATGAATTTACCTGCGGAGGAAACTATTCCGTGAAGGACTCCCATACTGTTTGCTTGGTCCTAAAAACAGTTTCTAAAACCACATGTTTGACAAAGGAGGTGAGAATACACAACAGAGAAAAGACGGCCTCTTCAATAAGTGGTGCTGGGAAAACTGGACAGCTACATGTACAAGAATGAAACTAGAATACCTCCTGACACCATACACAACAATAAACTCAAAATGGATTAAAGACTTAAATGTTAGGCCAGAAACTATAAAGCTCCTAGAGGATAACATAGGCAGCACACTCTTTGACATAAATCACAGCAAGATCCTCTGTGACCCACCTCCTAGAATAACAGAAATAAAAACAAAAATAAACAACTGGGACCGAGTTAAACTTAAAGGCTTTTAGATAGCAAAGGAAACTATAAATAAGGTAAAAAGACAACCCTCAGAATGGGGGAAGATAATAACAAATGAATCAACTGACAAAGAATTATCTTCAAAATATACAAACAGCTCATCCACTTAATACCAAAAAAACAAACAACCCAATCAAAAAGTAGGCTGAAGACCTAAACAGACATTTCTCCAAAGAAAACATACAGATGGCTAATAAACACATGAAAAGATGCTCAATGTAGCTCATTATTAGAGAAATGCAAATCAAAACTACAAAGAGGTATCACATCACACCGGTCAGAATGGCCATCATCAAAATCAGTTCAGTTCAGTTCAGTCACGCAGTTGTGTCCGACTCTTTGTGACTCCATGGACTGAAGCACACCAGGCTTCCCTATTCATCACCAATTCCCAGACCTTACTCAAACTCATGCCCATCGAGTCAGTGATGCCATCCAACCATCTCATCCTCTATCGTCCCCTTCTTCTCCCGCCTTCAATCTTTCCCAGCATCAGGGTCTTTTCAAATGAGTCAGCTCTTCGCATCAGGTGGCCAAAGTATTGGAGCTTCAGCTTCAGCATCAGTCCTTCCAATGACTATTCAGGACTGATTACCTTTAGAATGGACTGGTTGGATCTCCTTGCAGTCCAAGGGACTCTCGAGAGTCTTCTCCAACAACACAGTTCAAAAGCATCAATTCTTCTGCACTCAGCTTTCTTTATAGTCCAACCCTCACATCCATACATGACTACTGGAAAAACCATAGCTTTTTCTAGATAGAACTTTGTCAGCAAAGTAATGTCTCTGCTTTTTAATATGCTGTCTAGGTTGGTCATAGCTTTTCTTCCAAGGAGCAAGCATCTTTTAATTTTATGGCTGCAGTCACCATCTGCAGTGATTTTGGAGCCCCCCAAAATAAAGTCTGTCACTGTTTCCATTGTTTCCCCATCTATTTGCTATGAAGTGATGGCACCGGATGCCATGATCTGAGTTTTCTGAATGTTGAGTTTTAAGCCAATTTTTTCACTCTCCTCTTTCACTTGCATCAAGAGGCTCTTTAATTTTTCTTTGCTTTCTGCCATAAGGGTGGTATCATCTGCATATCTGAGGTTACTGGTATTTCTCCCGGCAATCTTGATTCCAGCTTGTGCTTCTTCCAGCCCGGCATTTCACATGATGTACTCTGCATATAAGTTAAAGAAGCAGGGTGACAATGTATAGCCTTGACGTACTCCTTTCCCTATTTGGAACCAGTTTCTTGTTTCATGCCCAGTTCTAACTGTTGCTTCTTGACCTGCATACAGATTTCTCAGGAGGCAGGTCAGGTGGTCTGGTGTTCCCATCTCTTTAAGAATTTTCCACAGTTTGTTGTGATCCACACAGTCAAAGGCTTTAGCATAGTCAATAAGGCAGAAGTAGATGTTTTTCTGGAACTCTCTTGCTTTTTCTATGATCCAACAGATGTTGGCAATTTGATCTCTGGTTCCTCTGCCTTTTCTAAATCCAGCTTGAACATCTGAAAGTTCATAGTTCACATACTGTTGAAGCCTGGTCATCAGAAAATCCTCAAACAATAAATGCTGGAGAGGGTGTGGAGAAAACGGAGCCCTCTTGCACTGTTGGTGGGAATGTAAATTGATACAGCCACTACGGACAACAGTATGGAGATTCCTTAAAAAACTAGGAATATAAGTACCATATGACCCAACAATCCCATTACCGGGCATACACCCTGAAGAAACCATAACTGAAAAAGACACATGTACCCCAATGTTCACTGCAGCACCATTTACAGTAGCTAGGACATGGAAACAACCTAGATGTCCATCGACAGATGAATGCATAAAGAAGTTGTGGTACATACATACAATGAAATATTACTCAGCCATTAAAAGGAACACACTGCAAGAGTTCTAATAGGGTGGAAGAACCTAGAGCCTATTATACAGAACGAAGTAAGTCAGAAAGAGAAAAACAAATACCATAGATTAACACATATGTATGGAATCTAGAAAGATGGTACTGATGAACATATTTACAGAGCAGCAATGGAGACACAGACATAGAGAACGGACTTATGGGCACAGTGGGGAAGGAGAGGGAGGCACGAATGGAAAGAGTAAGAATTTGCTGTTTGCCACAGTGCTTTGTAACCTGGAGGAATGGAATGGGGCGAGAGGTAGGAGGGGACATATATATATCTATGGCTGATTCATGTTGATGTATGAATTCATGTTGAAACTAGCACAATATTGAAAAGCAATTATCCTCCAATTAAAAAGAAAAAAAAAGAAAACCACATTAGGTCAGTCACCATGACAACTGGAAGGCTGTACTGGAATCCATGAGATTCTAGTGACTCTATCTTTAAAGGTGAGAAATGACTTGAAAAAAAAAGTTTGACGCTAGGTGGAGAAAATGATTTTTCACTCATGTGAAAAAATCTGCTCATGTGACTTACTATAGCATAAAGACTTCCCCACAATATGAGTGCTGAGGGTGGTGGGAACAGAGGTGGGTCAAATGAGGCTGAGACCATCAAGGATCCATTTCCAGAGATCTACTAGAGGGGAAGAGTGGCCTAAACTTCTCTAGACACTTAGTAACAATAAGAGTGGTTAAGGGCACTCACCATATGAGTTGTGAGAGGGAATAATCAAGATCAGCTTGCTTACTTCTTTGCATTCTTTTGAGTAGGGCAGAATCTATTGACTCCTCAGACCGATTATAATCTATTGCCCGTAACTCAGTAAAAGAATGCAAGAAGCACAAGAATGAGCCCCTGTGGCTCTTCTTCACTGAAGAAAGGGAACATTCTCTTCCATCCCCGTGTTCTCGATTTTGCACCACAAAAGATTGTTGCTGAGCACCCACAAAACACTTACTATTAAATACATTCAAGGAATCAAATGGAAATCGAGAATTAAGTTATGAGGTAACAATAAAATGTTACTGAGAACTCAAAGGACAAACACCTAGAGTCTTCAGTATGAGGATGTGTGTTAGTCGCTCAGCTGTGTCCTTAGTTGCTCAGTACTGTCCGACTCTTTGCAACCCCATAGACTGTAGCCCCCAGGCTCCTCTGCCCACGGAATTCTCCAGGCAAGAATACTGGAGTGGGTTGCCATTCCCTTCTCCAATTATGAGGATATCGAGTAATAATTCATGCAGCAATGTATTTTGCCTTCAAGAGTGAGTGCATTTTAGGCTGACAGAATTGGGTTGATGAAAGAAAGGATATCCCAAACCAGAGTAAGCAAATGTATGAAGGTGAGATAATCCAAATTGAGTTAGATATATAGAGAACAGGCAAAATACAGACTACAGGGAAGTACCAAGTGATAAAGCTTTTAAGCAGTGATTCTCAACCCAGAGAGATTTTGTCACTCAGGGGACATTTGGCAATGGCCTTAGAGTACAAAATGAAGCAGGGCAAAGGCTAACAGAGTTTTACCAAGAGAATACACTGGTCACAGCAAATACCCTCTTCCAACAACACAAGAGACAACTCTACACATGGACATCATCAGATTGTCAATATCAAAATCAGATTGGTTATATTCTTTGCAGTCGAAGATGGAGAAACTCTATACACTCAGCAAAAACAAGACCGGGAGCTGACTGTGGCTCAGACCATGAACTCCTTATTGCTAAATTCAGACTTAAATTGAAGAAAGTAGGGAAAACCACTAGACCATTCAGGTATGACCCAATCAAATCCCTTATGACTATACAGTGGAAGTGATAAATAGACTCAAGGGATTAGATCTGATAGATAGAGTGCCTAAAGAACTATGGATGGAGGTTCATAACACTGTACAGGAGGCAGTGATCAAAACCATCCCTGAGAAGAAGAAATGCAAAAAGGCCAAATGGTTGTCTAAGGAGGCCTTACAAATAGCTGAGAAATAAAAGAAGCTAAAGGCAAAGGAGAAAATGAAAGATATACCCATTGGAATGCAGAGTTCCAAAGAATAGCAAGGAGAGATAAGAAAGCCTTCCTAAGTGATCAATGCAAAGAAATAGAGGAAAACAGAATGGGAAAGACTAGAGATCTCTTCAAGAAAATTAGAGATACCAAGGGAACATTTCATGCAAAGATGGGCTCAATAAAGGACAGAAATGTTATGGACCTAATAGAAGCGAAGATATTAAGAAGAGGTAGCAAGAATACACAGAAGAACTGTGCAAAAAAGATCTTCATGACCCAGATAATCACAACGGTGTTATCACTCACCTAGAGCCAGACATCCTGGAATGCAAAGTCAAGTGGGCCTTAGGAAGCAGAACTATGAACAAAACTAGTGAAGGTGATGGAATTCCAGTTGAGCTATTTCACATCCTAAAAGATGATGCTGTGAAAGTGGTGACCTCAATATGCCAGCAAATTTGGAAAACTCAGCAGTGGCCACAGGACTGGAAAAGGTCAGTTTTCATTCCAATCCCAAAGAAAGGCAATGCCAACGATGTTCAAACTCCCACATAATTGCACTCATCTCACACACTAGCAAAGTAATACTCAAAATTCTCCAAGCTAGGCTCCAGCAGTACATGAACCGAGAGCTTCCAGATGTTCAGGCTAGATTTAGAAAAGGCAGAAGAACCAGAGATCAAATTGCCAACATCCGCTGGATCATAGAAAAAGCAAGAGAATTCCAGAAAAACATTTATTTCTGCTTCATTTACTATGCTAAAGCCTTTGACTGTGTGGATCACAACAAACTGTGGAAAATTCTTCAAGAGATAGGAATATCAGATCACCTTACCTGCCTCCTGAGAATCTTATGCAGGTCAAGAAGCAGCAGTTTGAACCAGACATATAACAACAGATTGGTTCCAAATTGGGAAAGGAGTACATAAAGGCTGTTTATTGCCACCTTGCTTATTTAACTTATATGCAGAGTACATCATGCAAAATGATGGGCTGGATGAAGCACAAGATGGAATCAAACTTGCCAGGAGAAGTATCAATAACCTCAGACATGCAGATGACACCACCCTTATGACAGAAAGTGAAGAACTAAAGAGCCTCTTGATGAAAGTGAAAGAGAAGAGTGAAAAAGCTGGCTTAAAACTCAACATTCAAAAAATGAAGATGATAGCATCTGGTCCCATCACTTCACTGCAAATAGACAAGGAAACAACGGAAACAGTGACAGACTGTATTTTTTTGGTCTCCAAAATCACTGCAGATGATGACTGCAGCCATGAAATTAAAAGATGCTTGCTCCTTGGAAAAAAAGCTATGACAAAACCTAGACAGCATATTAAAAAACAGAGACACTACTTTACCAACAAAGGCCCACCTAGTCAAAGCTATAGTTTTTCTAGTAGTCATGTGTGTATGTTTGAGTTGGACCATAAAGAAAGCTGAGCAACAAAGAATTGATGCTTTTGAACTGTGGTGTTGGAGAAGACACTTGAGAGTCCCTTGAACAGCAAGGCAATCAAACCAGTCAATCCTAAAGAAAATCAGTCCTGAATATTCATTGGAAGGACTGATGTTGAAGCTCCAATTCTTTTTTTTTTTTATTTTACCCTCCTCCCTCCTCCCTCCCCTACCATCCCTCTGGGTCATCCCAGTGCACTAGCCCCAAGCATCCAGTATCGTGCATCGAACCTGGACTGGCATCTCGTTTCTTACATGATATTTTACATGTTTCAATGTCATTCTCCCAAATCTTCCCACCCTCTCCCTCTCTCACAGAGTCCATAAGACTGATCTATACATCAATGTCTCTTTTGCTGTCTCATACACCAGGTTATTGTTACCATCTTTCTAAATTCCATATATATGCATTAGTATACTGTATTTATGTTTCTCCTTCTGGCTTACTTCACTCTGTATAATAGGCTCCAGTTTCATCCACCTCATTAGAACTGATTCAAATGTATTCTTTTTAAGGGCTGAGTAATACTCCATTGTGTATATGTACCACTGCTTTCTTATTCATTCATCTGCTGATGGATATCTAGGTTGCTTCCATGTCCTGGCTATTATAAACAGTGCTGCGATGAACATTGGGGTACACGTGTCTCTTTCCCTTCTGGTTTCCTCAGTGTGTATGCCCACACACTGAGTGTATACACACTGAGGGCATACACACTGAAGCTCCAATTCTTTGGCCACTTGATGTGAAGAACTGACTCATTGGAAAAGACTCTGATGCTGGGTAAGATTGAAGGTAGGAGGAGAAGGGGACAATAGAGATGAGATGGTTGGATGGCATCACCAACTCAGTGGACATAAGTTTGAGCAAGTTCTGGGAGTTGGTGATGGACAGGGAAGCCTGGCATGCTGCAGTCCATGGGGTTGCAAAGAGTCGAACACAACTGACGGACTGAACTGAGGGACATTTCTGGTTGTTACAATTAAGTGGAGAAGTGCTACTGGCATCTAGCAAGTTGCAGCCAGGGAAGCTGGTTCATATCCTACATTGCACAAGACAGGTCCTCACAACAAATCTCACCCAGCCCAAAATGTCAGTAAGTGCCAGTACTGGGAAACCCTGTTTTTAAGGAAGGTTGTGCTGTGCTGTGCTTAGCTGCTCAGTCGTGTCCAACTATTTCCGACCTCATGGACTGTAACCTGCCAGGCTCCTCTGTCCATAGGAATTCTTTGTCCATAGGGATTCCAGAGAATACTGGAGTGGGTTGCCATGCCCTCCTCAGGGACTGAACCCAAGTCTCCCGCTTTGCAGGCTGATGCTTTACCGTTTGAGCCACCAGGGAAGCCCTTAAGGAAGGGTGGTCTTGGTTATATATCAGGTGACCTATTTGGTAGGCAAAGAGAGATGCAGATGGTTTTTAAATGGGAGAATACATTTATCAGTATTATGATTTATTGGAGTTATATGGATAAAAATGTTTCTAGCATTTCCCCTTCCTTCATCATTCAGAAAAACCCTGTTTGCAAAGCTTGGCTAATTAGCCTCTGTTGTACTTGTGGGGAGTCAGTGGAGATGCAGAATTGGAGAAACCTAGATAAGCTAAATTAATATCCATATATAAGGACATGGACCTCTAAGGGAAGAAAAGATCTAAGAGGTACGAATGAGAGAAGCAAGAGAAAAGAGTGAGGGAATGAGGAAAAGAGTCATCACAAATTGAAGTTATAATACATGGCATTGAACTACGGGGAGATAATAAAATCAAGACCTTGATTCTGCCCTTGATGAGTCTAAAATTTCCTAAAGATCACACAGGTCTGTAGTCAGGTCTCGGGTATTCACAGAAAAGGATATATGCGTCTTCTTCACATTTATGTCATTTCTCAGAACTTTCACTGGATGCATGAAATCAAGGTGGCTTCACTTTAGGGGTAGAAGCTATTTGGGGATGCTTTTCTTATGAGTTTTTCTTACTTTGATCCTGAAAAAAAAAAAAAACTGACACAATCCATCCAAGTCTGGTATTAAATTATTTCTATCTTCTGGGCTGGAGATGAATTTGACACAGATGAGTAAATCTAGCCAGTTAGAGGTGGGTCATCACAAATTTGGCTGATGGGAAGATGCAGTGAAGACACCGTTAAGTCGGCAAGAATATTGGTTCTTCATGTCATAGTTGGTTGCTCTGGTCTGTGCGCCTCTGCCAACTTCCAGTGGCTAATAAGTCTTTGGCCCAGTGATGAAAGCACTAGTGCCATGACAAAGATAAACAAGGTCCTCTGCCAGGAACAAAAGCTGAAGTCTTTCTGGTAATTGCAACCTGGAATGTGCATGGCCCCAAGATCGGGGGCCATCTCTACCATAGCCATTTACTATCTGTAGTGGCTCCAAGGGTCTCATACTATATGATAGCTGCCATGGCTGCTGTATTATCATGAATATGCCAAGGCAGAATGGTCATGTTCTTTTTGTAACTTCCCAGAGCAAATGGAACTGGAAATGGACATTAGGAAGGACACCTGCAGAGCTCAGCCTATCTTGGTGGTAGTTAATCAGAGATGAATTCCATGTACCATATTAAGGAAAGCTAATTATGGGTAGATTTTAAAGAAGGGGTGGGAAGAAAATTTTGTTTCTGCTTCTAGTTGGAAGTACTCTAGATCATATAGAAATGCTTTTGTTTGCTACTTACAGCAAATCCAATATTGATGGCTTGTTATTTTATTGCATGAGAAGAAATCCCACATGGGTGGTTTTTCTCTGTTCTCTGTGCCTCGTTCTTAGCAAATTGGCTTTTTAGTTTCCATTTCTGCCTATTCTATCAAGAAAGGAGAAATTTTTCCCTGTATATAATGGCCAGAAGGGGATCATGTGGTCATCCCAAGCTCCAATGGAGGCTGAAGAAATGAATGTCTAACAGGAAGAGGATTGTCATGACTGGCCTAACCCAGCCGTAATTTATCTCCAAGAATCGGGGCTCTAGTAGCAAGAAAAAAGAAGAGTTATTGGGTAGACAGTTAACAGCATCTGTCATAATCCCTTGCAATGCCAGATTCAGTGGTTTTTTCACTGGTGTGGGATGGAAATATTACAACAGGCTCCATCACTCTTTGCCTCAGATACCTTCTCCTTCCCTTCCCTCCCTCTTCTGAACTAACCTTTTTCTCCTCATATACACAGGTAGATCGCAAGCAAATCCCTTCTCATCCTTAAGATCCTACTGGAATCATCTTCATGAGCCCTTTCCTAGCCTGACATCCCAGTCTTAGGCATCATGCCTACTCCCACAACAAACTCTACCCTGGCATATATCACACTGAGTTGCCACTGTCTCTTTCTTATCTTTGTTCACCCCCAGATTGAGTTTCTAGAGGAATCTTATTCATTTATATGTTCTTATTCATATTCCTGGTAAAGCGTCTGCCTACAATGTGGGAGATCCAGGTTTGATCCTTGGGTTGGGAAGATCCCATGGGTAAGGAAATGGCAACCCACTCCAGTACTCTTGCCTGGAAAAATCCCACGGATGGAGGATCCTGGCAAGCTACAGTCCATGGGGTTGCAAAGAGTCGGACACGACTGAGTGACTTCACTTTCACTTTCATTCATATTCTTAAGGCTGAGCACAAAGCCTGGCACAGGCTAACTGAATGCATGGGAGCTCCAAAAAGAGTTTTGCTATATGCTGTAATTCCTTAAGAAACGGTGGTTTTGGATAAAGCATATACAGAAGAGTTCATTTATTTGCAATCACAAAAGAGCACACCTTTCAAGGAAAAAGTACTCTGTCTCAAAGAGAAGCTGATCCTGTATGACTTTCTTGCCTTTGTGTGCTGGACTCTAGTTCCATCCCTTGACATACACATATTCTCCAAATGTTCACAGTGAAGTGAGACTGCCCTCATCCAGGGGCCATCTCTGGGAAGGCAGTCTTCCCAGAGATGAGCTGGGAAGCCTGAGTCTTGGCTCAGCTATTATCGGATTCTATTAAAAATCAAAATGAGTTAGTCTGTTAACTAACCTCACTGATCTTCAGTTTGCTTATTGGTAGAGTATGATATAACAGAACATGAATAATAGCCTCAGAGGGTTATTTTAAGTATTAAATGGCATAATATATTGTAAAATGCTCAGCACATGGTAGAAACTCAAAAAATTATTAGTGTTAGTTAGCTTCTTGGATCTTCAATTGTATAGTTTTATCAGATCAAAGTTCTCTTATTTGCAGATTATTTCACTGCCCTAGATCCAAAGTTCTTTATCACATAATAAAGTTGAGAAGTTTCTTAGCTCCATATCATGTATATAGATACTACTCTATTAAAAAGAAAAACAAACTTGGTGATAATTGTAGCCCCAGTTTCAAGGAAATGTCACAGAATTCCCCCTTAGGAATTGCTGTGTATTTTACGTATCAATATGATGTAAGCATAAAGACTTATTTATAGGTATAAATGTTTTACAATGTTGTGTTAGTTTCTGCTGTACAGCAAAGTGACTCAGTTATATATATATACACACACATCTTCCCTCTTTTTTAGATTTCCTTTCCATTTAGGTCATCACAGAGCACTGAGTTGAGTTCTCTGTGCTATACAGTAGGTTCTCATTAGTTATCTGTTTTATATATGTGCTTAGCCACTCAGTCATGCCCAACTCCTTGTGATCCCATAGGATTTTCCATGGGATTTTCCAGGCAAGAATACTGGAATGGGTTGCCGTGTCCTCCTCCAGGGGATCTTCCTGACCCAGGGATCAAACCCAGGTCTCCCGCATTGCAGGCAGATTCTTTACCATCTGAGCCACAAGGGAAGCCCATTTTATATATAGTAGTGTATATTATATCAATCCCAATTCCAAATCATCCCACTCCCACGCCAACTCTCCCGTTCTTCCCTTGGTACCCATAAGTGAGAACAACATAAATCTTGTTGCATGTCTTCATCAGAGCCCTTGGGTGACCAGGTGCATTGTCAATGAGCAGTAGTATTTTGAAAGGCATCATTTTTTTCTGAACAGTAGATCTCAACAGTGGGCTTAAATAGTAAACCATGTTATAATCAGATATGCTGTCATCTAGGCTTTGTTGTTTCATTTATAAAGCATATGCAGAGTAGATTTATCATAATTCTTAAGGGCCCTAGGATTTTCAGAATGGTAAATAATGACTGGCTTCATCTTAAAGTCACTGGCTGCATCGGCCTCTAACAAGAGAATCAGCCTGTCCATTTTGAAGTTTTGAAGCTAGGCATTGACTTCTCCCCTCCAGCAATGAAAGTTCTAGATGGAATCTTCTTCCAATACAAGACTGCTTTATCTACATTGAAAATCTGTTGTTTAGTGTAATGACCTTCATTAATGACCTTAGCTGGATCTTCTGTATAATTTGCTACAGCTTCTACATCAGCACTTGCTGCGTCACCTAGCACTTCTATGTTACGGAGATGGCTTCTTCCTCAAACCTCATGAACCAATCTCTACTAGCTTCAGATTTTTCTTCAATAGCTTCCTCACCTCTCTTGGCCTTTAAGAGAGTTAGGACCTTGATCTCAATTAGGCTCCAGTTTAAGGGAATGTTGCAGTTGGTTTGATCTTCTATTCAGATCACTAAACTTCCTCCATATCAGCAATAAGGCTGTTTTACTTTCTTATCATTCATGTGTTCACTGGAGTAACACTTTTTTTAAAAAAGCTATTTTTAAAATTGATATAGTTAATAAGTGTAGTTAATTTACAATATTGTTCAGCTGTACAAAGTGATTCAGATAGATAGATATCTTCAGATTCTTTTCCTGGTATCTCAGTGGTAAAGAATCTGCCTGGCAATGCAGGAGACACGGGTTCAATCCCTGGGTCAGGAAGATCCCTTGGAGAAGGAAATGGCAACCCATTCCAGTATTCTTGCCTGGAAAATCCCATGGACAGATGAGCCAGGCAGGCTACAGTCCATGGGGGTCTCAAAAGAGTTAGACATGACTTAGTGACCAAACAACATAAGATAATTAAATATATCTTAATATATTAAGCTATACAGTAGGTCCTTGTTGTCTATCTTATATATAGTAGTGTGTATTATGTTAATTCCAAACTCCTAATTTATCTCTCCCCTCCCCTTTCACTGCTGGAGTAGCACTTTCAATTTTCTTCAAGAACTTTTCCATTGCACTGACACCTTGACTAACTGGTACAAGAGACCTAGCTTGCAACCTATCTTCACTTTCAACATGCCTTTCTCATTAAGCTTAAATCATTTCTAGTTTTTTATTTAAAGTGAGACACATGTGGGTCTTCCTTTCACTGGAACACCTAGAGACCACTGGAAGGTTATCAACTGGCCTAATTTCAGTATTGATGTGTCTTGGGGAATAGGGAGGCCTGAGGAGAGGAGAAGAGATGGGGGAACAGCCAGTTGGTAGGGCAGTCAAAATATACACATTTATCAATTAAGTCTAATGTCTTATAAAGGTGTAGTGCATGACACCAAAACAATTACAACATTAGGACCAAAGATCACTGATTACAAATCACTTATCACTATGAAACTGAGACCCCCTAATGCTGAGTTCCTTGCCAAGTTTATTATTAACCTCTCTATCCAAAACTTTATTTCCTTTCTTGTCCTGCCCCTGTTCCCTTCAGAATTAGGGAGTATCAGAGAAAAGGAGGGACTGAAACCAAGCAGGACCCTGCGGGCTCTCTTAGGTACAAAAGCCCCTCCTATCCCCTGTTTCTTGTTTGTTGAAAAAGGCTTTAGTCTCTAAGGCTTTCCTTGAGTTTCAAAGAGCAGACTAAAAATAGTTACTTATTAAGAAATTGAGCAAGAATGCCTTGGAAGAAATGGAGTAGCCATCATAGTCAACAAAAGAATCCAAAATGCAGTACTTGGATGCAGTCTCAAAAACAACAGAATGATCTCTGTTCATATCAAAGGCAAACCATTCAATATCATGGTAATCCAAGTCTCTGCCCTGACCAGTAACACTGAAGAAACTGAGGTTGAATGGTTCTATGAAGACCTATAAGACCTTCTAGAATTAACATCCAAAATAGATGTCCTTTTCATTATAGGGAATAGGAATGCAAAAGTAAGAAGTCAAGAAACACCTGGAGTAACAGGCAAATTTGGCCTTGGAGTACAGAATGGAGCAGGGCAAAAACTAATAGGGTTCTGCCAAGAAAATGCACTGGTCATAGCAAACACCTTCTTCCAACAACATCAAAGAAGACTCTACACATGGACATCACCAGATGGTCAACACCGAAATCAGATTGATTATATTTTTTGCAGCCAAAGATGGAGCAGCTCTATACAGTCAGCAAAAACAAGAGCAGGAGCTGACTGTGTTTCAGATCATGAATTCCTTATTGCCAAATTCAGACTTAAATTGAAGAAAGTAGGGAAAACCACTAGACCATTCAGGTATGACATAAATCAAATCCCTTATGATTATACAGTGGAAGTGAGAAATAGATTTAAGGGACTAGATCTGATAGATAGAGTGCCTGCTGAACTATGGATGGAGGTTCATGACTTTGTACCTGAGACAGGGAACAAGAACATCCCCAAGAAAAAGAAATGAAAAAAAGAAAAATGGCTGTCTGAGGAGGCCTTACAAATAGCTGAAAAATAAAAGAAGCTAAAGGCAAAGGAGAAAATGAAAGATACACCTATTGGAATGCAGAGTTCCAAAGAATAGCAAGGAGAGATAAGAAAGCCTTCCTCAGTGATCAGTGCAAAGAAATTGAGGAAAACAATAGAATGAGAAAGACTAGAGATCTCTTCAAGAAAATTAGAGATACCAAGGGAACATTTCATGCAAAGATGGGCTTGATAAAGGACAGAAATGGTATGGACCTAACAGAAGCAGAAGATATTAAGAAGAGGTAGCAAGAATACACAGAAGAACTGTACAAAAAAGATCTTCATGACCCAGATAACCACAATGGTGTGATCACTCATCTAGAGCCAGACATCCTGGAATGTGAAGTCAAGTGGGCCTTAGAAAGCCTCCCTATGAACAAAGCTAGTGGAGGTGATGGAATTCCAGTTGAGCTATTTCAAATCCTAAAAGATGATGCTGTGAAAGTGCTGACCTCAATATGCCAGCAAATTTGGAAAACTCAGCAGTGGCCACAGGACTGGAAAAGGTCAGTTTTCATTCTAATCCCTAAGAAAGGCAATGCCAAAGAATGTACAAACTACCACACAATTGTATTCATCTCACATGCTAGTACAGTAATGCTCAAAATTCTCCAAGCCAGGCTTCAGCAATACATGAACTGTGAACTTCCAGAGGTTCAAGCTGGATTTAGAAAAGGCAGAGGAACCAGAGATCAAATTGGCAACATCTGCTGGATCATCAAAAAAGCACAAGAGTTCCAGAAAAACATCTATTTCTGCTTTATTGACTATGCCAAAGCCTTTGACTGTGTGGATCACAATAAACTGTGGAAAATTCTGAAAGAGATGGGAATACCAGACCACCTGACCTGCCTCTTGAGAAATCTGTATGCAGGTCAGGAAGCAACAGTTAGAACTGGACATGGAACAACAGACTGGTTCCAAATAGGAAAAAGAGTACGTAAAGGCTGCATATCGTCACCCTGTTTATTTAACTTATATGCAGAGTACATCATGAGAAATGCTGGGCTGGATGAAGCACAGGCTGGAACTAAGATTGAAGTATCAATAACCTCAGATATGCAGATGACACCACCCTTACGGCAGAAAGTGAAGAAGAACAAGAGAGAGTCTTGATGCAAATGAAAGAGGAGAGTGAAGTGAAAGAGGAGAGTGAAAAAGTTGGCTTAAAGCTCAACATTCAGAAAACAATGATCATGGCATCCGGTCCCAACACTTCATGGCAAATAGATGGGGGAACAATGGAAACAGTGACAGATTGTATTTTCTTGGGCTCCAAAATCACTGCAGATGGTGACTGCAGCCATGAAATAAAAAGACACTTACTCCTTGGAAGAAAAGTTATGACCAACCTAGACAGCATATTAAGAAGCAGAGACATTACTTTGCTGACAAAGGTTTGTCTAGTCAAGGCTATGGTTTTTCCAATAGTCAGGT
>NW_011494826.1:6151553-6152680 GCF_000754665.1 Bison bison bison | reverse complement strand
TGCACGGAGATCCAACCAGTCCATCCTAAAGGAAATCAGTCTTGAATATTCACTGGAAGGACTGATGTTGAAGCTGAAACTCCAACACTTTGGCCACCTGATGTGAAGAGCTGACTC
This sequence comes from Bison bison bison, assembly GCF_000754665.1. NCBI lineage: Eukaryota > Metazoa > Chordata > Mammalia > Artiodactyla > Bovidae > Bison > Bison bison. The sequence continues at coordinate 6,152,563 of NW_011494826.1, read as the reverse complement.
ATTTGAAAAGACCTTGATGCTGGGAAAGATTGAAGGCAGGAGGAGGAGGGGACGACAGAGGATGAGATGGTTGGTTGGCGTCACCAACTCAATGGACATGAGTTTGAGTAAACTCCGGAGTTGGTGATGGACAGGAAAGCCTGGCATGCTGCAGTCCATGGGGTCGCAAAGACTTGGATAGCACTGAGCAACTGAACTGAACTGATCTTAAGGAAGTGCAGGAATTCAGAAACAAAGGAAATGTGTGTAAAACAGAATCCTAGTACCTCTTCAAAGGATATAGATAACAATCTGATGCATATCAGAATCCTAGTTCCTTTTCAAAGGATATACATTAACAATCTGATGCATATCTTCGTGCTGTTCTGCAGAAACCAAAACTCCCTCCCCCAAACTGCCCAGGTAGAGGATGATGAATACATGCCAACCACAAAAACAGAGACCTCAGGCTGGTTTGAACCAGAAGGTTGATGATTAGAGTCCCCAAACTTCACCGTGTTATCTCACCACCAACTAATCAGAAGAAAGTCAGCAAGCTGCAACCCCCACCTCAAATGCTGTCTTTAAGAACCCATTTCTGAAAGAGTTTTGATCTTGTGACCATAAGATGCCCATTCTCATTGCTTGGTGCCTTGCAATAAATACTATGCTTTCTTTCACCACACAATCCTGTGTCAGCAGATTGGCTTTGCTATGTGTCGGGTGAACAGACCCAAGTCTGGTTCAGTAATAATCATAATAAATATAGTAATAATGAAAAAATTTGAGATATTGCAAGAATTACCAAAAGGTAACACAGTTCAGTTCAGTTCAGTCACTCAGCTGTGTCCGACTATTTGCGACCCCATGAATAGCAGCATGCCAGGCCTCCCTGTCCATCACCAGCTCCCAGAGTTCACTCAAACTCGTGTCCATCAAGTCGGTGATGCCATCCAGCCATCTCATCCTCTGTCGTCCCCTTCTCCTCCTGCCCCCAATCCCTCCCAGCATCAGAGTCTTTTCCAATGCTG
>NW_011494826.1:6149741-6151453 GCF_000754665.1 Bison bison bison | reverse complement strand
AGATGGCCAAAGTATTGGAGTTTCAGCTTTAGCATCAATCCTTCCAATGAACACCCAGGACTGATCTCCTTTAGGATGGACTGGTTGGACCTCCTTGCAGTCCAAGGGACTCTCAAGCATCTTCTTCAACACCACAGTTCAAAAGCATCAATTCTTCAGGGCTCAGCTTTCTTCACAGTCCAACTCTCACAACCATACATGACCACTGGAAAAACCATAGCCTTGACTAGACAAACCTTTGTTGGCAAAGTAATGTCTTTGCTTTTCAATATGCTATCTAGGTTGGTCATAAATTTCCTTCCAGAGTAAGTGTCTTTTAATTTCATGGCTGCAGTCACCATCTGCAGTGATTTTGGAGCCCCCAAAAATAACACAGTGACACAAAATAAGCAAATGCTATTGGAAAAGTGGTGCCAATAGACTTGGTCAACATTGAGTTGCTACAAACCCTCAATTTGTAAAAATTCAATACCTGTGAAGTGCAGTAAAGCAAAGCCCCGTAAAACAACATACACCTATATTTACTATTTATACACACACATATATACCTACATAGAGAGACGTATATCCACAAATTTATGTATATATACACCTACACATACAGACAAAGCAAGGAAAGAAAGATTGATTTATTGTAAAGAATTGATTTATGCAGCTATGGCAAGTCTGAAATTCAAAGGGCAGGCTGTCAGGAAGGGCAAACTGAACCTCTCAGGCACAGGCGGAAGCTGCTGTCCATAGCCAGAATTTCTTCTTCAGGGAAGTCTCAGTTCTGCTCTTTCAACTGATTGAATCAGGCCCACCTAGATTATCTAGGATAATCTTCCTTAAAGTAAACTGATTATAGACTTTAGTCACATTTACAAAACACAAAATACCTCCACAGCAATACCTAGAGTTTGACTGAATGACAGGAGACTGTAGCTCAGGAAAGCTGACACATGAAAGTATCACTGCTTAAATGTCTCTGTATGCCAGCACCATGCACTCTTGATTACTACAGCTTAGTGATTAAGTTTTGGAATTTTCTAACTTTGTCCTTCCTTTTCAGATTGAGTTGGCTCTTCTGGGTCCTTTGCATTTATTTCCATATGAATTTTAGGATCAATTTGTCAATTTCTGTACCCCCATTCTTTTTTTTTAACTTTATTTTTCAACTTTTTTGGCCACACCTTTCAGCACGCAAGATCTTAGTTCCCCAACCAGTAATCAAGCCTGTGCCTCCTGCAGTATAAGTGTGGAGTCTTAACCACTAGACCACCAGGGAAGTTCCTCATTTTTATAGTAAGTTGATAAATCAGTAACTTTGAAATCTAATCCATGTGACTCAAGATGCTCTGCTTTGTCTCTCAGGATCAATTCTAGTGTTCCCTACCTTGCGCAAGCAAAAGTGTATTCCAGCAGCCGGTGTGAATGATGAAGATGAAAAAAGCATCATAGAAATTAATGAAATAATGTGACATCCAATAAGCAATTCCACTTCTCAAATACTATAACTTAAATAGTACTTTGCTCTCCTGACTATTAAAAGAGAAAAAAAGTAGCATGTTTCACTTTTGTTACTTAACATGGCTGCTAGTGACAAATGATGTTTTCACCTTCTTCTGGAAGGGGGCACCCAAATGTCCTTTCAAAATCAATTCATTTGGTTACCCACAAACCTCTTTTGAGTCTTCACAAAGCCCCAAGCCCTGCGAAATGGCTTGTGGCTA